>NC_081560.1:63088663-63216891 GCF_022355385.1 Mustela nigripes
TGTAACCAATGCATAGGACCCTAAGTAGCTTTAGGTCTTTGGGGGAGACCTTTCCCTAAAACATTCCAGGCAAGGCAGTTTATGTGAAGTTCTTCCAGAAACTTACTGGAAACCAGAGCTCTGCAGGCAGAGCAGTATTAGAAAAGTTCATAACTGCACATCTCCAGGTCAAAGATCATGACTAGCACACTAGCCCTGGAGACTATCAAACAGGCTTTCAATTTATAAACATCCACTTATAGGGCATCTGGTTGGCACAGTTTTTTGGGAGTCTGACTCTTGGTTTTGGCTCAGGTTGTGATCTCAGGGTCATGGGATCAAGCCCCGCATCAGGCTCCATGCTCAGTGGAGTCTGCTTAAAGACTTTCTCTCCCTCTCCTTCTACCCTTTTCCCCTGCCATGTGCACAAGCGTGCTTGCTCGCTCGCTCTCTCTCTCAAATAGATAAATAAATCTTTTTTAAAAAGGCAAAAAAACACCACCCACTTAGGACAGTTATTAACACTGCTGGCATTCTAATAAGCCACAGCATTTTTTAATAAATTCTGGTTTCAAAAGCACAGATATAACATATATATATTTATGCCCTCCATTATACTTGAAAAGGGAGGACTAGTAGGACTCTCTCAAGACAAACTGATAAAGAACACTATGAGGGATGCCTGAGTGGCTCAGTCAGTTAAGCATCTGCCTTCAGCTCAGATCATGATCCCAGGGTCCTGGGACCAAGTCCTGCATCCAGCTCCTTGCTTAGTGGGGAGCATGCTTTTCTTTTTGCTTGCCACTCCCCCTGCTTGTGCACTCTCTCTCTGACAAATAAATAAATAAAATCTTAAAAAAAAAAAAAAGAACACTATGAAAAAGCATTCCTGTGAAAATGGTGAAAGAATGTAAGCTTCCCAGTAAAATAAACAGAGATGCTTTACAACATAAAACAATAAGGTTAAAAAACATGCTTACTGTGTTTGACAAACACACAACTTTTCATATAGATTAGCATTTAAGAACCTGGGGTCTACTCTTTTCTAAAAGTAAAAAGATCGGCACTTGGGTGGCTCAGTTGGTTAAGCATCTGCCTTCAGCTCAGGTCCTGATCCCAGGGTCCAGGGATTGGCAGGAAGCCTGCTTCTTCCTCCCCTCCCTGGTCATCCTCTCTCTTACTATCTTTGTCACTATCTCTGTCTCTCTCTCCAATAAATAGAAAATAAAAATAAAAGTAAATGTAGAAAGGCAATTTGCCTAAGAAGAATACTGAGATTTATTCCAAAACTTTCCGTGTTCTACATTCTTCCTATACAGAATCATCATATTAAAACTGATTTGTCTCTCCCTTGGACTAAAATTAAGGAAAGGATAAAATTCATCATACATAAGCTTTTATCAAATATCTGCAGTAATGTAATATACCTAAGTTAATGAAAAAAATTAAAAACATATGTCAAATGTTTCTAGATTGGTTGAACATAAATATAACTAGCACAAATGAAAAATACTAAAAGTAAAGCCTTGAGTGAAACTATTTAAAAATATTAAACCACAATAAAAGGATGAGTAAGGAGGCAAATTCCTGATAAATTCATTCAATTTCAAAATAAAAATAAAGCATTTCAGAAATTCGTATAATAAAGTAAAATACAACTAATACAGGAGAAAGAATTCATGCTTTAACCATTGCTAAGATACCATGATAGCTTCAATTAACTCAATATTCATTTGTCAAACAAACAGATACAGATTTATTTATATATTATAATAAATATTTATGACCAAAGTGTTCTTACCACAAAAAAAGACAATGGAAACTAAGTGAAGTGATGGATATGTCAGTTAGTTTCATTATGGTGATTACTTCACAATGCATACGTATATCAAATCATTAAGTTGTATATCTTAAATATATATAGTTTTTAATTGTCAATTATACTTAAAGTTGGAAACACATTTATAAAAAAATCAGTTAAAAAATTTGCTGAAAACTTTATTGTGAAGTAATACGATGTAACATCATCTTACACTGTTGAAACACAGAGCAAACCATTTCTAATATTAAAATCTCTTTCATTTTACTTACCAGTAACTGTTCTTGGTCTTTCTTGGCATCCTCGTAAGAGGAGGGTCCAGACATCCAAGGTGGTAATGAAGTTTACAGGTATCACACAATAAAAGAAGATGCTGATCGTGGTTCTTCTTACAAATTCCACAACTTTGAATAAAGGCAGCAAATAAAGGATTAGAATAGTAGTAATCTTAGTGAACAGCTATTCATAGCATATTTTTTTAATTTCAAAATTTCACCTTGATTAACTTAAAATTTCTTCTGTTAAAATCAAATGTCTTCTCATAACATACTTTTTTATAATGTCACTACTTATTACTTCAAAATATGTTTGAGACTATAGAAAAATAGCTGGATCTAATATAAATATTCCTCTAGAGTCAAACCTTTCAGAGAAAGGCATATATAAGATAGTATTCTCAACATCATCACCATCTCAATTTTAATTATCACTTAAACTCATTTAATATTAGCTTAGTTTTTCTCTAGAAAGGTAGCTATTAAACAAAAAACTTCCCAATTTTTTACTTCTCTAAAACTACCAAAGAAGTTAACTTACAAACAAACTTCAGTTTATTTCCTATCATTAATTACAAACTTTTCAAAGAGTCTTAAACATAAAAATAAGCTAAATTTATAAGTAAGACTTTTTCCAAAATCTGACTCTGAGTCTTAAAAATATACCAATTGATATTTATTGCAAAGAATGGGGCGTTTTACTATTGGTGTTAACTGTTACTTCGATTTTTGTTTTCAAGGAATTCAACTTCTCTTGTGCAAAACAGCAACATAACCACTCCTAGAGCACAAGCCCTTGACCTGAAAATCTAGGTCTTTTTTATACTGGGAACATAAAGAGTGAAGTTGAAAAGTTGAGAATCTATAAGAGCCATCCATCAACATACAGAAACAATGATATTTGAATTTTTAAATTATCCTAGAAAAAAAAATCATATAAATGTAACAACAACAACTAATATTTTATCTCAATGTTGCTCAGAGTCAAAAAGGAAAATCATGTAAAATACATTCTGGAACAAAAATGAATGCAGTGATAAGTCAGAAGCACTGTGTTATGTTTGATGGTTCCAAATGAACCAACTTTTTTTTAGAAAAGCTGGGCTGAGAATGTGCTAGTCTGCATACTGTACACTAAAACACTAGTCGGCTTTTCCCACATTTCAAGGAAGTCAACTGCTATTACCTACGGAGGAAGCCTCCAACCAAGAATGAAAAATAATTATGGAGATTGATGTTATTACTCCTGCTATTCTCAGAAGGGAAGAAGTTGTGGGGAGAATATTTATGTACTTATATAAGTATATATAGGAGTATATATAGGTATATATGTGAATATATACATTTGTATGTATATATACATACATGCACACATAAATACACTAGCATCTTCTAACTTTCCCCAGTTAATATGCTCAGTTACATTAAAAAAGTAAGATCCCAACCTATTCATATACGGAAGGAAGTCCAGGCTATGTAAAATTACTATAAATGGTGAACACTATAAACTACTGAGACAAGTAAAAAAAAAAAACACACTTATGTAAATAAAATTATTACAACTGAGCACAGAAAAAAATATAGACAGATTCAAATCCAGAAGTTTTCTTCATCATCCACCACTGTACAAAGGCAGGAATTGAGACTGTATATGATAACTATCACCACTTAAAAACACATGCAAAGCTCTAGAACTCATTTAAGTAAAATAAAATATAAATGTATATTTATATATCCTTTTAATTATTTAAGAAAATTATTATCTACATTATTTAAAGTCACTTTCCAATTCTCCAAAGAGGACTGACTATTCACTTCCACGGAACTTTTGGAGATACATCTCCACCTATTTAAAGGATATAAGTTACTTATCATTAAAAGAGAGCAAAAATCTCTTCTGTCATTCAACCTAAAAAGCATCTTTGATGAAAATATTCACAAAATGGACTTCAAATGCATTTAACATAAATTCTAGTATGGACATAATTCATTCAGAAATATCTGAAGCACCTTGTTATTAAAAGCACGAGTTTAAAAAAAAACACAATATTAACTTGTCATGTTATTACTTGCCTATAAAGTACTGCAGGAAGGATAGATGTCTTTTGTGCGCCTCCTTCTTTTTTACTTGGCTTTCTCTCCTTGGGTGCTCGCAAAATTGCCGGTATGTTCAACTTCTATTGATTTGAACAAATGCAGTTTATTTTGTTTTAAACAAAAAATATAAAGCAACATTCTCCTCTATTTGCCACTCAAGTCAACTAAATATGCTAGAATTGTGAGGGAGAAATGTTTTACCAGCTATTACACCAGCAAAAAAAAATTAAAATGAGTTTCTTTGGTTACTTCCATTAGAAACCTATAATTAGGGGCACCTGCATGGCTCAGTCATTAAGCATCTGCCTTTGGCTCAGGTCATGGTCCCAGGGTCCTGGGATCCAGCCCCACATCGGGCTCCCTCCTCTGCAGGAAGCCTACTTCTCCCTCTCTCACTGTGTCTCTCACTGTCAAATAAATAAATAAAATCTTTAAAAAAAAAGAAAAAGAAACCTATAATTACATACTTTGAATTTTCGCTGAAACACTAAAATACTATGAGAATTAAACTTCTACTTCAGCTTTGAAAAGTGAAAGACAAGGACAATCATTTAAGAGCTTAAAAAAAAAAAACCTCACACAATATACTTGACAAGAAGAATATTGAAGCCGTTTATTTTCCTCAGCATCTCAGCTACATTGGTGCTCCATAGGTTAATTAGAAAAATTATCTTATTGGACCAAACTCTCCACAAAGTGAATGAGATTCTTTTTGGTCTTCTACTAATCTGTAGTATGCTGGCTTCTGAGACAGCAACCATCTATCAAAGTCATTTCTCAGTGGCCCGGTTGGGCCGGCATTTGTTCAACCAACTGTAAAAAAGTGTCATGCAAATGGTACAAATGAATTCTACTTCTGTGTATTTTACATTTACACAAGGAAATGTGTGAACTTCTGTTAAGAGTCATTTAATAAATGAAAATATCCTTTTATGGTAGATAATTTTTTACACTAAGTAAGAGATTCTTAAGAGACAGTCTTGCAAATCAAACCAAAAGATAATGCTAGCTTGGTAAATAAACTAATAATAGTCTTGTACTCAACATTAACTTCTCTAAATATCAAACACCAGAATCTCTCAAAAATCCATCAACAACCTATCAATAGAAATTTCAATTCACCAAAGGTGACTACTCATTCTCACCTCTTAAATTATGTTATTCATTTTAATATAAGCCACATACATCCTGTTCACAAAAGAAGCATCTTTATAGCTATCATAGCACAATACATATCAGTATTTATTATCTTCTAAAATATTAAGTCTACATGAACTGTATGATAAATTTGACCCTTCTTAAACCTCTGAAACAAGTACAATGAAAAATATCTCTTCGTTGATAAGCCTCCTTCACAAATAAGATTACTTTCATTGAAAAAGGACCACAATGAATCTAAAACATCTCTTTTAAAATAGAATTGAAATTACTTGAATGAATTTTTAATTTATGTGTTATACACACAGTACTAAAAAAAAAAACATTCAAAGAAACTACTATTTGGCAATGATTCTTCTTTTCAACACCAAGAATTTTAACAGGCTAAAAATGCTCAAGGATAAAATAATTTTTGTCATTATCCCAGTGATACTTACTGCAGGTAAAAACCCATCTCTTAGGCAGCTCAAAACTACATCAATATAAAAACGAATTTCTCTAGTTTGCCTTTTAAATTTTACACTTAAAAAGAAGGAACTAAATATAACAGAAGAACAGGATAGAAAAAAAAATGTGGCAAGGAGTCTAACTGTTAAATCAGAGATAAGAATTTGATAGGAGTAACTTATGCTTTTAATCTTAGCTTCATCTCAAACGACAGGTCAATTAGTAAGAGCCAATGAAAAAATTTCGTAAACAAGATAGCTGTTAAAACAACCAAATTAGGGTACAGGTTCTCAGTAGGAAGCTTTCAATGCTCTAGATGTATTTCAGGCATTATCTTACCACAGAGGATTAGTTGCCCCCAATCAAACAGAATTTTTTAGTTAGGAAAGTTGTATCAGAAATCTGATCTTTGAAAATAACAGAGTAAGAATGGGAGACAGCAATTGGAAAGAAACTAACCTGCCCTGTGATTCTGCCTAGTAAGGCCCATATTCCTTGCCCTTCGCTTCGAAGTTTTCCATTCAGATTCTGCAGTTCTTCTAAAGATTCACATAGCTACAATGTAAATAATCCAAATCAGTAAACGAATACAATATAATACAATACAATACAAAACATGGGGAAATTTAAATAATTTATCAACAAATGTCCAAGAGTATCTGTATTGCTAGTCTGTATTTTTAAACATATTTAAGTCACAATACCCTGAAGAGCAGGCTATCCAATTATTGAATAAGCAGTACCAATAAGATGTAAGCATTTTGTTTCATGTTAGCATTTTTTTTTATAATTTTTTATTTTTTATAAACATATTTTTATCCCCAGGGGTACAGGTCTGTGAATCACCAGGTTTACACACATCACAGCACTCACCAAAGCACAAACCCTCCCCAATGTCCATAATCCCACCCCCTTCTCCCAAACCCCCTCCCCCCAGCAACCCTCAGTTTGTTTTGTGAGATTAAGAGTCACTTATCAAGAAGATGTGGTATATATACACAATGGAATACTATGCAGCCATCATGTTAGCATTTTTACCGATAATAATACCTATATTTATCAAACCATTATAGTTTACTAAATAATTTCAAACACATTCTTCTAATTAATCCTTGAGTCTATGAAGATGCATTTTCACCATTTTCTCAATGAGAAAACTAAGGATCATAGGGTTTCTGTGACTTGACCAAGATAAAGAACTAGCAAGAATCCCCAGGTCTTCTGAATATAATCCCAGTACTCTTTTCTTTCACTACAGTGTGGCTGATATTGGAAACGCATCTCTTACTAATTTTTTATTGCTTAAAATGTTATCTAACAATAAGTCAACATCAGCTTTATATGCTTATGTTACTTATTACCTAATATTTTAGCTACAACTTTCTTTTATAGGATATTTCTTTTGATCTCCCTCATCATTACAATGAAGATGTAGAATGGAAATTTAAATTGGGAGGTATTTTTCTTTTTTCTTTTTTTTTTTTTTTTAGATTTTATTTATTTATTTGACAGGCAGAGATCACAAGTAGGCAGAGAGGCAGGCTGAAAGAGAGAGAGGAAGAAGCAGGCTCCCTGCCAAGCAGAGAGCCCGATGTGGGACTCAATCCCAGGATCCTGGGATCATGACCTGACCCAAAGGTAGAGGCTTAACCCACTGAGCCACCCAGGCGCCCTGGGAGGTATTTTTCTTAAATCAAAAGTAACATTACAAAACAATTCAAGATAAAACTAGTGATTTAAAGGGAGTTTCTAAAAACTCTACAAACTTAGAAAAAGAAGTTCTATAGTACACTAGTTAGGAACAAGGGACGGAGACTGTTTGGCCTCAAATCCCAACTCTATGACTTGATTAGCTACATGAGTCTAGGCAAATAACTTCACCTCCCTAGGATTCAGTTTTCTTCTCTAAAAATGGGAGCCATAATTACAGCTCACATAAAACTGAGGTGAAAATTATATCAGTTAATGTATGTAACGTGCCCGAATTGTACATAGCACATAGGAAGTACTTAGTGTTATGGATGATAATGAAGCCAGTAAGAGTAGGAAGTGTGGAGAAGGGCCTAAACACTTCATAATAATTTCAAAATAAGACATAAATAGAAATTCTCTAAAATCACAAATGACATCATCAACAGGTCTATGATATTATGTTGTTTTGTAGCCAACTTACCTTATTATATTCCACATGAAGTTTTTCCTGTTCATTCTCTAATTTATCCTTTATATTCTTTTGTTCAGCCATATTTTCCTGAATTTGAATCATGCGCATATTTCTCTCTATTTAAATTAAATATCCAATTTTACTTTAGTAGAAAATAAAAACTGATATACAAAACACACACAACGGAAGAAGCTAGCCATAAAGATGATCACATGGATAATTTTACATTGTTTACAATACTTTAACCCTATTCACAAACACAGGGACTCAGCATTTTACAACAACCTACAACTTATTAGGAAAATAAATATGCTTTTTATTTAATATATGTAGCATGGCTAATGAATTTCTAAAAATTGACAGTATAACAAATATTTCTAATAGCAAATTGTTCTCATTGACAATGTGCATATATCAGTGTCTATACTGACCAAAGTAATAATTCACAAAATCAGCAGTGAGAGCAGGTTGCTTATGCTTTCTCCTTCCGTCCACACTAGAACTAGTATCTGAATTGTCCACTGGAAAGATATCAGTACTGATCCCCATTAGCTCTGCTTTCCGCATCAGCTTACGAATGGCTGAAGCACTGCTAGTGAGTGGTCTGGGCAATTTTTCCCTTGGAACCCAGGCCTGAGGTCTGGTAGATCGAGCTAGTTCTGCTTTGGCACGATACTGCTGAAGCCGGGCATTGATTCTTGCCTATAAAAGAAATGCATACAAATTTTAAAAGATACTAAAATGTAACATATTCCCTCTGATTTCTACTTGCATGCTTAGAGAAAGTACAGAATTTCTCATATCAAGGCAAGTTATACCTATCCACAGTTATTAAGATACACTGTATTATTCTTGGGTTACAATAAAGTAGTTCTACTCCTAGTAATTATTCTAGGACCTAATCTATGATCAGATTTGTCAGAACTAATTTGATTAAACAGAAATTTCTCTTTTCAGTAACTGCAAGTCTCTATAAATTCATCTTAATTTACCTAGAAATACATTTTAAAAGATAGGCAAACCGATCAGATCCTTTACATAAATAACAATGGATCAGACTGAAAAAAGATATGGTCAACATACTGCACTGATAGAATAATTTCCTCTAAGTCACATTTTTCAAAGTATTTGGAAATGCGCTTCATAAAAGGCTGCTCTGTTGACTAGATGAGGAGTACTCATCAGCTACAAACTACACTCACCATATACCTTAATTACAATCCACTTCCTAGGTAACTAACCACATTTCATAAATATATTTCACATGTCGCCGGCACACACATATGAGAGCTTGAAATCCATAACCTTGAAAGAAAAAACGTGATTTTGGCATGAATCCCATACCTGTGCTTCTGGTGACAGTTGCTTCTCCCTCTCTTGCAAAGACATTTTACAATAGGATTGTAGAGCCAAATAGTTTTTTCTCTTCCATTTTCTGTCTAACCTATCTGCATGCTGCTTACAATAAGCAAAAAATGGATCTGCTATATCCTATACAAAAAAAAACAGAAGGGCGGAGGGAACATTTTTACTACAAAGGATCATAAACAACCTAACATAAGAGTGAATATATCTTTTTTGAAGAACTTCCTACAGTGTTGATATTTCTAAGACAAATTATAAAAGTAATTTTTGCCCATAATGATAAAAATTGCTACTTTTGAAACTTAATCTTATATATAACTTCAAATTAACAACCACTTTTTTCTTTTAAGGGCCTTGTAGATTTAAAAAATACTGTAATCAAATCTTATGTATTATATTTAGTTAAACTTGTATACCTAAAAAATAAACACTGTTTAAAACAAGTAGGATTTTAATAATCTTAGGCATTATTAAATATTAAATTTATGCATACACAGATTAATATTACAAGACAATATAACCAAAAAATACAGGGCTAGCCAACACACATAAGTGGAGCATTTTTAACTGGCTAGCAATGAATGCATGGACATATTCTACCCAGGACAAAAATGATTAAGAAAGCCAGGCCCTGTCAAATGAACACATTAGGTATCGCCTTTAACTCTTCATATAACTCTAAAACCTCAAATGGAAAACAGAGCTCTCTCACAACCATCCTTCATGATACTAACCTAACGCATTACTCTTTACAAAGAGTAGGGAAGGAAGGAAGGAAGCAGGGGGAGGAGAGGGAAGGAAAGGAATTTACTCCGTAAAAAACAAAAATAATTTGTAAATAACCAAAACATGTAAACTGCATTGTAACTGCCAACAAAATAACAGCGAGTTCATTCTTTAGATCTGGACTAAGGAGGAGAAATAAAGATATGTTCTCCATATAGTTTTTATAGAAGCTATGTTAAAAGGGTGTCTTACTAAGGTGGGGTTTTACAATCCAAAGAGAAATCATGACACTAAAAAAGAAGCAAAGGAATAAGAACAGAATGGGACATAACAACAACAACAAATTTAAGATATCCTTAAAAATTAAAAAAGCACATGATACAATTCTGTAGTGAGATATCCACAGATGCCACAATATAGCACTGGGTAACATCACAGAATTTGGAAATACAAAAGCCTGGACACAGGCTTGGGTCAGCTCTGTAATATACAGGTTTTACAACTTTAAAAAAGTTTCTACACATCTCTGGGTCTCCTAACTCATTTGTAAAATGGATTTAATTATAACTACTTCATATAGTAATAAAGTAAAGTAACAAAAATGTAGGTAGGAGATTGTATTAACATACACACACATACACAGCTGCTGTCTCATGATGTTCTAAACCTTGGTGACAGATGATGATAAATGGAAACAAAGATTGTATCAAACCTCAGACAAAATGGCCAGATCTAGAGTATTTTATTGTTTTAAAGTAGGTAAGATTGAAACTGAGTCATCAGAAGTAGGATTCATGCTTGCATAGATGAATTAACATTTGGACCAAGACACTGAATTAAAAAAAAGACCAGTCATCTCTAGTCTAAGAGACCTGAAAAAGAACAAGTAACCCATATAACTTTTTAAAATTAATTAATTTGGGATTACAGGACAATAAACCTAATTCCAAGGCTAGAATGACCATGGGATTAATGCTGCTCAGAGAATGAAAAGATATACCAAGCAAATATTAACTGTGACAGAAACCACTGTCTTCCAATATCTATTCTCCCCATCTTCCCCTTGGTAGAACCCTCTGAGTTTTTACCGGGTAAATGGTTACCCTGCTAGAAACGCTCTGCATTTAGATATGGCCATGTAGTAAGTTCTAGAAAATGAGATGGGTGAAAATTCCAGACTATGCCCTTGAAAGGAAACTGTCTACTCTTAAACTTCTCTTTCCTTCTTCTAATGGGTGAAGCCCAGTCAAAGTAGAGATAAATCCTCTCGGACGTGTAAGAAAGTACAACTGACTAAGGAAAGATAAAACAACAACAAAAGCACCTAATCCCTAGAATCAAACTCCCCTGAATATCAAACCAGTCTAGAATCTCATATTAGAGCTAGTTCAACTTCTTCCTTCTTTAAACCACTAGTTATTTGATTTTGTTAAACCAGTTAGTGTCCTAATTAATGTATTGTTTGACTTGGAATATCCTTTAAAACTGCTTAGAGAAATGAAACTTTTAAGAAAGGTTCCCAATGGAAAATTGAAAACATTTATCTGAATGTCTACTATATGCCAGGCACAGGTGACTTTTATATACTGCCTCACTTATTCTATATCACTAAACTTCAGATGAGTTATTATTTTAATATCAATTTTATGGACAGAAAACTGAAAATGAGAGAGGTTAAGGTGCTGACCCAAGATCTATGACTCATAAGTAAGATTTCTCTTTTCCAGCCACTACCTGACTGATCAGATTCACTTAAGGAGGTCTCTAAAGAGAGAGGAGTAAAGCCCAACTCTGGGAGATTTGGATTCAGTAAGTCTAAGGCAAAGATTTTAAATGAGAATGCTTTGAGAAACAATACCAATAAATATAAATGAGTAAAGGAGGCTTCAAAGAAGCTAAAAAATTATAAGACAAAAGTAAATGATGTTGGTAGAAGGGGGAAAATAAATGAAGATAGAAGAACTTCAGGGCCTGTGACAAACTAGAATGTTCCACCTACAAAGGCATTCAAAAGCATACAAAACATACTGCTACCATTAAAAAAAAAAAATCCAAAGTCCTTCCCATGTTCTTCCAAGTCCTACCTGGTATTCTATGCAACTTCCTCCCCTCTTACCAATCCTAGTCCCTAACTCTGTACGAGCCATACTAGTCTCCTTGTTGGTCCCCAAACCAAGCATGTTCCTATCTCAGGCTTTGTGTATTCTGTTTCCTCAGGCTGTCATGCACTCCTCTCAAATAAATATATGTCCACTACCACCTTCCTTACATATTATCATAAAATGTCATGTTAAGGGGTGCCTGGGTGGCTCAGTGGTTTGAGCCTCCGGTTTCGGCTCAGGTCATGATCTCAGGGTCCTGGGATCAAGCCCCAAACTGGGCCCTCTGTTCAGCAGGGAGCCTGCTTCCCCCTCTCTCTCTGCCTACTTGTGATTTCTCTCTCTGTCAAATAAATAAATAAAATCTTTAAAAAAATAAGTAAAATAAAATAAAGTAAAATAAAATGTCATCTAGCATTACCCTACCTCCTTTATTCTCTGAATGTTTCACCTTACTTGGAAGGTGAAAGTTTCACAGTACTTATCACAATGTTGCATTTTGTTTTCTTTCTTCTTTTTTTTTTTTTGCTTACTTTTTTACTTTCTGTCCTCTCCCCACCTGCCACTCAAATGTAAGCTTCCTTAAAGAATATACGTTTTGTCTGTTTTCCTCACTGCCATCTCCATAGGGTCTGTAACAATGCCTAATACCAATAGATAAGTATATCTGTTGAACAAATACATTGAATAAATGAGAAAAACCACACTAATGCTTATAGATAAGGTGAAATATATATAAGGTAAGAATAATTAAATAAATAATAGTAAGTCCAGCTGAAGTTTCCGATTCTTCCATGGAAATTTCTATCCCTATTTATATCACTTCCTGTCCATACTAGACACTTGTGACATCTTTTAATGTCATACTATTTATCCCCACACAGGTGAATACTGTGCCTTAAAGCTATTTTTATGCTCCTCGACAGACTTCTCCACCCCAGTATCTACCTTAGTGCCTTGCACATATGCATAGTCCCTAAATCATGACTGAATGACTTCACTGAGTGCTACGAAGTCACTTTTGAATATAAATTTCACTGCTAAATAAAATATAGATCACCTCTTAACATAACTGGGTTTAGAAACATGAATTCAATAAGGACTATATATTCATATTCTATAAATGCTTGCTGAGTTCTATTTCTGTCATCTGTTTTAACATAAGATAAAGGAAAAATCTACCGGAGTGAAAATATGAGAAAATTTTTCATTTCCAATTAGAAGAGAACTCTTGTTCTCTTCTTTTGAATTCTAAAATGAAGTGCTTAGGATCATTCCAACAATACTGAATGCTTTGTATCATTCCAACAATATTGACACCAACAAGCTTAACAAGAACAAAAAAGGAAACCATGAAGATGCTGATGGGATAGAAGGATAAAATAGAAGGGTTGTTAAAAACCCCAGAACTACGTATGTTTATACCTCCTGTCATATGAGATAGTTAATACATTACTGTTGGGTCATTGTAAATGTTCTATTACTTGCTGCTGAAAAACTAAGTAAGATGCAACATCAAGAAGATAAACAGCCAACACATATCTTAAAGACCCCATGCATATTGGCATTAGACTCCAAATGAGGCTCTGAAATTTTTAGAAAATTAAAGGAGTTAATAAACTCAGTTACATAATTCATTGTATCTATAAGATAAAAACCAAACCAGTTAATAAGCTAGCACAAAGCTAGAGGCATCATGCACCCTGATTTTAAGCTGTATTACAAAGCTACAATAATTAAAACCAGTAATAGACTGACATAAAAACAGACCTATAGATCAATGAAACAAAATAAAGAGCCCAGAAATAAAGTCATGCATGTATGGTCAATTAATTTACAACAAAGGAGTCAAAAATATACAATGGGAAAGGATACAGCCACATACAAAGGAATAAAACCTGACCACTATCTTACACGATGGATTAAAGATGTGCACATTAGACCTGAAACCATAAAACTAGAAAAAAAAAAAAGGCAGAAAACTACTTGATAAAGGTTTTGGCAATGACTTTTTAAAATCTGACATGAAGAGCAAATGCAACGAATGCAAATAAATAGTAGGACTACATTATATTAAAAAGGACTGCACAACAAAGGAAACCATAAACAAAATGAAAAGGAAATCTACTAAATGGGAGAAGATATTTGCAAGTAATGTATCTGGGTAAGGGGCTAATATCCAAAATACATAAAGGGTCATATAATCAACAGCAAAACAAAACAAAACAAAATCCAAACAATCTGATTAAAAAATGGGTAGAATATATGAATATATGAATATTTTTTCCAAAGAAGACATACAGGTGGCCAACCAGTATATGGAAGACACACAGCATCATCAATTATCAGGAAAATGCAAATCAAAATTACATGACATATCATCATATCATCAAACAGACTTTTCATCTGTTTGAATGGCTACTATCAAAAAGATAAAAAATAACAAGTGCTGTTGAGGATGTGGAAAAAAGGGAATCTTAGTGCACTGTTGGGAATGTAAATTGGTGCAGCCACTATAGCAAACAGTATGGAGGTTCCTCAAAAATTTAAACGTAGAACTACCATGTAGCCAGCAATTCTACGTCCAGGTATTTATGCAAAGCAAATAAAACACTAACTCAAAAAGATATATGCACCCTCATGTTCACTGCAGCATTATTTACAACAGACAAGATATGGAACCTAAGTGTCCATCAATGGATGAACACATAAAGAAATTGTGATATAGATTATACAATGGACTATTATTCGGCCATAAAAAATGAAATGTGCCATTTATGACAACACGGATAGACTCAAAGGCATCATGGTAAGTCAAATAAGTCCAAACGGAGAAAGACAAATATTATATGATCCCTCTTATATGCAGAATCTTAAAACACACACAAACAAAAAAAATACATACACAGAAAACAAGCTCATAGAAAGAACAGACCAGCAGTTGCCAGAGGAAGAGATGGAAGGAGAGAAATGGGTGAAGGTGGTCAAAAGATGAAAACATGGGGCGCCTGGGTGGCTCAGTGGGTTAAGCCGCTGCCTTCGGCTCAGGTCATGATCTCAGGGTCCTGGGATCGAGTCCCACATCAGGCTCTCTGCTCAGCAGGGAGCCTGCTTCCTCCTCTCTCTCTCTCTCTGCCTGCCTCTCTGCCTACTTGTGATCTCTCTCTGTCAAATAAATAAATAAAATCTTTAAAAAAAAAAAAAGATACTTAGTTCCCTCTTAAAAAAAAAAAAAGAAAACAAACAAAATCACAACAAAACCAAATACATTCATAAGCAAACTCACAGCAACACCTAGTATTAAGAACTAAGAGAAAGAATATTATGTACTGAAAAACTGGCTTATCAGTATTCTCAGGTCAATTCAAAAGAAAAAAATCAGTAAGGCAAAATGCAACAATAAAAAATGTAACAACATCAGAATGTAAACTCATATTAGCAAAAAGAATAATCATAAGAATCAAAATAATTCTGTCCAAGTATGTGTCTAATAATAGAGCTTATATAGACTATTTTAAAAAATTGATATACTCTGCATATACCCCAAATACATCATACTTGTTACAGTTAAACTTTAAATAAAGGTTAATAAATAAGGTTACCTTAGAAAAGTACCAAAGTGAAAGTCACCTATTTGCTAACACATGTTTTAATAGTTCCCTGAGCTGGGATGGCAGGAAACATCATCTCATGTAAACCAAAGAGATAAAGAGACACATGTATGAATAAACAGTTATTCCAAACCCCAAAAAAGTTTAACAAAGATATACCCTCAGGCAATGCCTTTATATAAATAGAAAATTAAATAAATGGGAAAGGATATATGCAAAATACTACAACACAAAATGATGATTTGAAAACTAACTATACCCTAGAATTATTTTTTTTAAATAAAATCTTACACCAAAAGCCAATAATGCTAAAGAGCTAATCAAAGAAAACCTGACTGATAAAAGGGACCACTCCCTCACAACTTGTATTCTAATGACTAAGATGCAGTGAAAAGCAAGAGAAAACAAACAAACAAAAAAACCCTCTCCTCATAAATCAATGTTTATACCTCCTGTCATGAGAGGTGAGAGATAATAATAAAGGTGAGAGACAATAAACAAGATAAATAAGAATCAATATACTGGACAGTGGTTAGGTACTAAAAAGATGCAAAAAAATAGCAGGAAAGGGTATTAGAAAGTATCATGGAGGGAGAGTGTTACAATGTTAGACACGGTCACCAGGAAAGTCCACAATGAGAAGCAGACATGGAATGAAGATCTAAAACAAAAAGTGAGAGCGTGGGTTGAAGCCTCTGCCTTCAGCTTAGGTCATAATCCCAGGGTCCTGGGATCAAACCCCGCATCAGGCTCTCTGCTCATCGGGGAGCCTGCTTCCCCCTCTCTCTCTGCCTGCCTCTCTGCCTACTTGTGATCTCTCTCTCTGTCAAATAAATAAATAAAATATTAAAAAAAAAAAAAAATTGAGAGCGTAGCCTGGGCAGCTCAGTCATTAAGCATCTGCCTTCAGCTCAGGTCATGATCCCAGAGTCTGGGATCAGGGAGCCTGCTTCTCCCTCTCCCATTTCCCCTGCTTGTGTTTCCTCTCTCGCTGTGACCCTCTCTGCCAAATAAATAAATAAAATCATTAATTAATTAATTAATTTGTAAAGAGTGAGGGAATAAGCCATGAGGACATATGTGAGGGAAGGGCAGCCCATGCAAGGAAACAAGTACAGAGGCCCAGAGCAGGAGCTTACCCAACACACTCATTACAGGAGCAGGGAAAAGGCCAGGGAGATTGAATGAGGGGAAGTGATGAGGTCTGAAAGGTACTATGAACCCAGATCACACAGAACTTTATAATCACTGTAAACAAACAAACAAACAAATGAACAGACAAAAAACTGGCCTCTAGTGTGAATCAGATGGGAAGCCACTGAAGGGTTTGGATCAGGTAAGTGAGCAGATCTGACTTAGATCTTAAAGGAACAGCATTAGTTGTTACTGAAAAGGTCCTCTATTCGCTAGAAAAGGATTGGTGGACCATGACTTAAGAGCCAAATCTGGGCCTAGCTTGTTTTGAAAACAGTTGATTTCAACACAACCATAGTTACTCATTTACATATTCTCTAAGACAGTTTTCACAATCAATGGCAAAAAGTTAAATAGTTGTGACACAAATGATAGGGCCAAAAAGCCTAAAATATTTACTATCTGGCTCTTCAGAGAAAAAAATTGCCATCCTCTGTCCTAAAAAGAAAAGTAGGGAAAGAGTTAGGATGTTATTAACTCAGGTAACAAAGGACTATTGGGACTAGGATAGCAGCAAAGTATTTGTTAAGAAGACATATTCTAGACATACTCTAAAGATACAGTTGAATACAGTTGATACAGATACACCAAAGGTATATATTTTAAATATATATATTTATATTTATTTTAAATGAAAGACTTCTTAAAATAAAAATGTAAGTTACCAAATGCCTAATAGCCAAACAAAGGTATTACTGAAAATCTCATATAAAATGTCAAGTTTTAAGCAATGTAACTTCTTGATGAATTCATGTAAAATTACTGGATCCACCAAGAGCCCATTCCTACCAAATGGGGTTTTCCCAGCAATATTATGGCATCAGTTCAATAACTAAAGATCTAACTTAAGCCCTTGACATTTAATCCATGAATGATTCCAGTCCATTAAGTCAAAGGTTATGCAAAAAAAGGAATCAATAAAATCTGTAATCTTATATTGTTTCAAAGAGAATTTTCTACATGGTAACAGAGTGTGACAAATCATACTTTATCACAGAAGAAACTACCATATGTTTTACATGAAATATAAGTAACTTTAAGGTTAACTAAATGGTGTGAAATGTAATCACATAAACTTCAGTCAGCATAACTGAATATGTGCTATTGCTGTTTTAGTAATAAATATGTTGTATCATAACATGGTTTGAATATTCTAAATAACCTGGAATTGTCACAAAGTGGATCAGAAAGAATAGAAAGTTCAAACGGATCCTCACCAATGAGAGAAAGTACTATGTCAGAAGGCTATAAAAAATCATTAAAATATGGTAAGGTATGTGAAGTCACTGGATGAAACCGAGGTACTAATTCTTTTTTTTTTTTTTAAAGATTATTTATTTATTTATTTGACAGAGAGAGATCACAGTAGGAGAGAGGAAGGGAAGAGATCACAGAGAGAGAGGAAGGGAAGCAGGCCCCCTGCTGAGCAGAGAGCCCGATGCGGGACTCGATCCCAGGACCCTGAGATCATGACCTGAGCCGAAGGCAGCGGCTTAACCCACTGAGCCACCCAGGCGCCCCACTGAGGTACTAATTCTTTTTCTATCTATATAAAACAGCCATTAAGAAGAAATCCTGCTTAACAAACAAGTCTTTAATAAAGGGGAAGGAAGATTTCTAGAATGTCATAGAAAATTAAAACAGAAGATATGCTCACAAACAATAGATCTGTTTTAATTTAAAATGTTTCTTAATTAAATATACTATTATATTACATGAATCTTAGTCTATAGAACCACAACCATAAGAAGTAGCCAAGAACTTCTTTTAACAGAATGATTACTGCCAGGAGCAAACCTCACTGATACAGATTCATAGAAAGTCTTGGGTTTTAAAACATTGTTCTGAAATCTTTATAATTTTCCAATTCTATTTTATAACAAGATACCAGAAATATATGCAAATGTTTTAAATCATTTCCCCCCCCAAAAAATATACATAACAAGGCAGCAGTACATGGCTCCTTCATGCATTTTCTTTTTATTTTTTTAAAGATTTTATTTATTTTAGAGCGCATATATGGGCACATGTGTAAGCATGCAAGGGAAAGGGCAGAGGGAGAGAAAACTTTAGCAGACTCTGCATTGAGTAAAGCCATGGCCTCTTGATCGCATGATCCTGAGATCACAACATGAGCTGAAACCAAGAGTCAGACCCTTAAATGACTGCGCCACCAAGGCACCTCAACTTCACACATTTTCCTTAGCTACTGTCTACCCACCCCCCAAAAAATGGTGAATAATGCTATACAAAGGAACCCAAACTACCATAGTATGAAAGGTAAAGTTCTCAATAAGTTCTAAAAGAAACAGCTACAAAGGAGTTTCCAGACTGCAAAGCTCAGAGTTTGCCACAGTACAGTAATAACCTAACAGATTCTGTGATCTTAAGTATTCACCTGGGATTACCTGGTCTTCTAAATCTTACTTGTATTGCCCCTCTGCACTTCTGTTTACCATCCTGAGTTGTAGTCATAACTAATCCACACAACCCTATTATATATTTCATTATACCTCTGTGTCTGCCTAAGAGCTGTGAAAATGTTCAATGTTTACCCAGTACCCTTCATCAGTCAATCAAAGTACAATTCATAAGAATCAGAGGCTGGTATAAAACTATGTACCAACATATAACCGCTATAGAATTTATTTATTCAAAAAATATATTACTGTAAATCTACATAACAAATTTTCATCAGATTATCTTTTTCACTTGATTCCTGTCTACAGATAAAAATAAGTAAGATAAAGACCCTATATAATAAGCATGTATGACACAAAATTTAGCCAGTAAAAGTAACTCAACGAGAGACTTGGATATACCACAGATCTACCATGAATACACAGCAAGAATTATCAAGCAAACACTCAAATACCTGCCTACATAAGAAAGTTAAAGAAGCAACAAAACTTAGTCTCAGGACTCCTTAAGTCTTAAAAATTATCAGAGCCCAAAAGAGTGTATGTGAGTTATAGACAGTCTCCATATCAGAAGTTAAAATAATAAATAAAATTTGAATATATTTATTCATTTTAAATAATCCTATCATATGTTAAGATAAATAACATTTTTATTAAAAAAATACTATAATTTACATACACAAATTCAGTGAGAGGACTGGCACTGTTTTACACTTGGGCAAATCTCTTTAACATATAAATAGCCCACATAAAAGAAGATGGCTGGATTCTCAAAACTATTTCCACATTATGTTATACTGTTACGTGTTATATAATCTCTGGAAATATCCACTACTGCTCATAAGAGAATTAAGAGTAAAAAAAATGTATATGCCATTCTCATAATTGTTACAAAGATAGTTTTAACTTCATAGACCCTTTGAAAGATATTAAGGAGTCCCCAAAACATACTCTGAAAACAACTGACTACTTAATCTAAAACTAATAAACCTGGAAGGAAAATTATAAAATCAAAAACAATTGTAAAGAAAGAAATACAGATACTGATGATGGGGTAATGATTTTATTTACAGAAAGAGTAAGGTTATCCAAGATGCTGACATTTTAATGCTTTTAAACAACCTGATTATGTTTCATTTTATCTATCAGATATATCTGTCACTATAAGAATTTTAGTTAACATATTTTCCAAATGCTTAACTAGCTTTCACACTGAAAAAAAAAACCTCATGTACTGTTTATTTTTGGAATTTTAGATCAGTGATCTGGGCAAAGACTTTTAAAATAAGCTTGTTAATTTATTTTATGATGCATACCTGTTGTGGGACATTTATAATCATGAGACATCTTATGAACATATTCAACAACAATGAGTTTAAATAAACCCACCTCTTCTGCTGCTGCCTCTGAAAGCAGACCTTCCTTCTGGGCACAGGTCACATGGAAATAGGCTCTGCACATCCCTGCATCGCAGCTAATACAAACTCCAGTTCTAGCAAAACGAGGGTCTTCACAGAAGCTACACTCCTACAACGGAATAATAGGAAAACTCTCAGAATAAAAATATCTCTAGAACAAGACTGCATTCTCATACAAAGCATCCGTAAGATACAAATAGTGAATCAATAGCATATTAATAGAAACAGTAATTAAAGACAAGAAAAGAGTTTATATGGAAAAATTCTCTCTATAGGTTCAATAAACCAAATTCCACTGATATAAAAATGATGACAGTAATAATAATAAGTTGAAGGTTTATTTTGTGCTAGGCACTATTCTAAGCACTTTATATATATTAATGTACGTAACTATACTGTGGAACCTTACACTCTAATATGTGGAATAGGTATTATCTCCATTTTACATATGAGAATACGAAGCTGAAAACAGGTTAAGAAATCTCAAAATAACACAAAAAATAACTGCCAAGTCAATATTCAAACCAAAGTAATCTCACTTTAAAGGCCATGCTCTTAACTATTAACTTATATGGATTTGAACAATATAATATTGCTTGGAAAATGAAAGAAAATAAGTAAAAAGCCAGAGAAAAATTCACCAAAAAATCTAGACAACATAGTCCAAGAAATTATGTATTTTTAAAATACATTTAAGAGAATTAAATACTATTAAATTAAAGAGAAATACTTTAAAAAGAATTAAAAGTAATCTTAAGTAAACAATTTAATTTGTTGTGATAGATATTACAGCCAATTACATCCTTCCTGAATACAAAGGAAAAAACTATAAAACTAAAAGTTAGTTTAAACCTGAGATTGCTCCCAATTCCCCCAAATTGACTTTATCCTTTACACTATCTAAAGCACAAGGAAAAAAAAAAATATGGTCTAAAATATAAATTACTCTAGTGATCATAATCTTCATAAAAGAAAAACCTGCTAAATTCTGAAAGACTGCCAAATGACAATTAAAGAACTATTTCTAGTAAATACATTCTAAGTAAATTAAATAAAAGGGAAACATTAAAAAATTTAGAAGTTTCAAAAGATACTAAAAATGTCATTTTAACAGTGTACATATTGACTACCTTCTAGGAAGACAGCACCAAATTGATACATCAGCAATGAATGAAAATAGCAAGAACAGGACTCTGGGCACAGATGTGAAAACACACCCAAATCCTGACACTCTACTGCTTGGTTATATGTCTTTTTTCAATAATAGTAGAAGGTTTATGGTATAAAATCCTAGCAAATAGCAATCTAAACATGAAACCAAAAAAGGAGAGAAAGAATGAGACAAGAGAGAGGAAGGAAGAAAAATGAAGAAATTATTTCAAGAATATCAATAGCACAAACAGAACCAAACTGTTCAGGATAGTTCCCAAACTAATTCAATGTAATATGATGACGTTGAGCAAGGGATTTCAGAGTGAATACAAGGGAAAATTTCCTGACCATAAAGTCTTAAGAAGACTGTACAACAATCTAGTAAAGAAAAGGGAATTTTCTTAATTGCTTGAATCATTTAAAATGCTAGGGAACTAAACAACTGAGAACTCAAGAAAGCAACCAACCAGGATTAGGAAATGGATAGACAGATCTAGAAGAGCTCATTTTACAAATGAGCTAGAGAATACATTATTTTTTACTCCACTTCCTGGTCATCAAAACAAAAGGTGATAATGAAAAATCAAGTCACAAATGCATATTTAATGATTCTCTTTTTTGGTTCAGAGGTCACTGCAGGCTTCAGATAATATTAAGGGGGTATAGCTCAGTGGTAGAGCATTTGACTGCAGATAATATTAAGTAATATCTGGTCCCTGTGTTTTTCAGTGCTTATAGATTTGTATTTATGATACTAATGTCTGTCTACTGAAAATTACTTAAGTTAGTCCCTTCTAGGCTCTGTGTGAATTATGAAACTTATCAAAAAGCAGTACCTTTCACTTCCAATAATGGTGCACTAGGTAATTCGTACTAAACCTGCTAGAAACTAGAAAATATGGACAATCTTTTTTAAAACTATAACTTAAAGGCATCAGAGAAATAATAAGATAGTATAAAATTACCTGAGGACCAGGAAAGTAAGTTCAGTGCTTGGGCCTGTTTTTCTCCCTGGGGACTTTAGCTTAAATTTTGGAGAGGGATACTGTAGATAGTTCAATAGAAATTACCCAAACTAAAGCACAAGAGCTTTGGAGTGAGGTCGGAGGGTGAGGGATGCAGGTGGTGGTTAGAACCAAAGGAGGATATTCTGGATATAACAGCAGAAACTGTCAAATTCTTGAATTTTCAGTATCAGAATTTTCCAACAACCTGTAAGCTTCCTGTCCCACTTTAATGTGTTACTAATGCTTTTCAAGAGTCTTCCTCCCCAATATCCCAAAAGACAGCAATGGAAGAGAATGTTATCAGTGCCTAATTTACTCTAATATTACAGGCATGTCTGTGGTAATTTTATACCTAAATTTAAATTAGTAAGTGTATTTTTATCACTTAAAATCCTAAAGCTCAAGCAATAAAAACCAATTAATAAACTTGAGGCTGACAGGTTGCTGAGCAGGTTATGTAGTCTTTAAAAAAACAAAAACAAAAACACAACACTCCTTCAATTCTAAGTAAAACATCAGGTGCCTTTTGTACTCTTTTCATAATTTTGGTAAATTCCACTTCAAAAGTAAAGTCAGAAATAGGTTTGTATTTGTTCTGACTGGTCTGAAAATTTGTATGTGCTAAGGAGTGTGCTAAATGCCACAGAAACGGAAGTAGAATCAATTATCATTTTACCCTACAAGTTACTTTAAATTAAGAATACATGAAAGAATTTATAAATTATGGGCTTTCTGGGAAAATTACTATCAATAATAGATGGTTAAGTGCTAACTGCTCTACAAATAAGAATAAGCATTTCTATACTCAACAATGATACTGACATTAGTAAAAAACCATATGAACTAGTAAGTAAAATTTTTCTCTTTTAAACAATCAAGAAAACTTTGTCTCACCTTGGCACCATATTTGGAATAGTTCATTTCTGTTAGTGTTACTGGTCGTAATTTGTCAATATCTCCAAAGGCTACTCCAGGAACATATAGGGCACATACAATGTGAACCCATCTATGAGGAGAGAAAATATGATTTTGCTATCAAACCCTTTCATAAAATGCCCAAGAGGAAAATAAACATAAAATATGTGCCATCTCAAATAACTACTGAAAGAATTCTATGGTCAGATCTCAGAATCTCACATAACTGAAGAATATGGAATAAGCACAACTGCAATAATAAGCAGTTTTCTAGCACTTAGCCAAAGTGAAGAGTGAACAACTATAAATGCCTGTCACTTCAATTCACTGCTCTTTGCACTCACCTGTTATTCTCAAATATTTGCACAAAACCACTACTCAAATGAAACAAAACATCATTTTCTTATGCATGGAAAGATATTCACATTCATTATTTTAAGGACTGAGAAGTAATGATCTAATTTAAGAACTGTGCAGTAATTCTGCAGTACTTAGATAAAATTGTTCTTCCTTGTTACTTTTTTCTAAAAGCTGTTGGAATAGTCCTTCAGAACACTTTAAAACAATTTTTGGTCTTCATCCTGACTTTCTCTCCAGGTTAAAACTGATTCCTGAAGACTGTCCAGAACAAGTTGTAATAATAAAAGGAAGTCCTATTTCACTCATCTGTTCACCATACAAACTATGTACTAAAACTTACATGCACCATGTATTTTTTTTTAAGTCTGAATGATGCACAACACTAAACAAAGAATGCTCAAAACTAAAAGGGGAGTTGATTCTAATTCCTTTTTTTTTTTTTTGAAAGTTGCGCTGAAACTTTTGAAATGCATTCAGAACCCTTTCCGTTCATATACAACCACACAATATACGGATCACCAGATTTTGAAATTTAAACAGATTTACATTACTTCTCTAAGAAGGTAAAAATGAGAAAGCAAACCTCTCTTAAACTTGTGACTATATTAACAACAAATTCTGCTTTATCACAGCTTGAGAGGCTATGACAGCTACATGGTTATGTTTTGTGACACACTGTAAATTTTAAAAGATTAAGACTAAGAATCATTTTATAGAGGCACTGAGAAAAACAGTTACAAATCTTTAGAAATTATCTTTTTTATTGAGAAGAAAATCCAAGATTTTAAGATTTTCTTGATAAAATGTTTTAATCCAACTTCCCAAATGCATCCCGTGGAGTTCAATATAAAGATACACATCTTCAACAAGCAGCTGCTTTCTCAATTTAATTTGCGCAGGTTTTTCATGCTCCACTGGTGTATTAAATGCCACTGTACTCTGTAGGAGTTTATCTTTGATAAACCCAACAGCTGGCTGCTTGCTTCATACTGACCTTCTGAAAATGTTTTAGTACAAGTCATGCAAGTACTACAGATTTAAACTGCCATTTCAGTGTGACTGGCACACAAGTGTATCATTTCCCCAACCACTGATGTGAGGATGTCAACTTGAGTCTTTATTAAAATGCATATCAAGCAGCTGAGACAATTCTGTTCCTTTTTAATACCTGTTGTGAATAATTTTTTGTTCATTTGTTTAATTGTACATACTTTAGAACTCTGTAATTAAGACAAATGAAGAAATCAAAAAGGAATAATCTTTGCTACTTTTAACATTCATTCTGGAGCTATAAGGACAGATGTTGACTGGGGAAAGGAAAAAGAAAACAAGCACCACATAAAACCACCGAAAAATTAAGAGTCAAAATTGCCATTCTAGCATGGAAACTAGTAATATATCCTTTAAAACACATTATTTTAAAAAAGCAAACTAACTAGATTTATCTAGGATTCACTTAGAATGGGAACTACTTTACAATCAATCAAATTCGATTTTGAAATGCGTTGTATTTGTAATGCCTTTACAACATGTAAAATAAATCCACTTCCACTATGTTATTTTCATTTTTCTTTTATTCATTCAGTAATCAATTACTAAGTGACTCTGAGGAATGGAGCACCACAAAGGCCATTGGAAAGTTATTACTTAACATGAAATATTTGCAGCACAGTGTTAGGCATGAAATCTTAAGGATTAGAGCCTATCTAATACTTCCCATAATCAGGTAGATAGAAGCCACTTGAGACAGGCTAAAATACTTTTCCTAAGGAATGGAATAAAAATTGAAAGACAAAAAAAAAAAAAAAATTGAATGATGGGGCACCTGGGTGGCTCAGTCGTTAAGCATCTGCCTTCAGCTCAGGTCATGATCCCAGGGTCCTGGGATTGAGCCCGGCATCAGGCTCCCTGCTTAGTGGGAAACCTGCTTCTCCCTCTCCAACTCCCCCTGCTTCTCCTCTCTCACTGTGCCTCTGCCAAATAAATAAATGAAATTTAAAAAAAAAAAAATTTAATGACAAAAAGTACTGATGGTTTCCACACACATTAAAGCACATCATTTTCAATGTAGAACTTATGGCCCATCAGAATCAGAGTGGGAAAAGTCTAATTAGCCTATGTGATACACAGTTTCAATACCTTTTTCATTCTTTTCCATACTGAAGCTAGAATACTAAATGACTTGTCAAATTTTCTTGTTTTTTTTTTCCTTGCCTTGAATCAAAGTATTATCAAGCTTTAACCATACCCTTCAAACTATATCAAGACATATAATTTCCACCATAGCCTATAGATGAGTATGTGTCTCAATGCAAATAAAATGTTCAAATACTATAAAAAGAACTTCTGCCAGGCTGTACCATCAAGGGAAGTATCTACAGGTAAGATCCACAAGAGTCAGTACAAATATTTCTCAGTGAATCTAATTAAAGGGGCCTCTCTTTTCTCCATTCAGAAACAATTTTACAAGTTATTTTGTGGATTATAATAGCATGAAAAGACAGATACTTTACAGTTTTTCAACAGAACTTTCAAATTATGAACAAGAAAAGAGGTAAAACAAATTATTTTCCCTAAAAGGAAGCTCTGTGTTTTCCAAAGTTGTCTTACTTATTCACCACAATTTATCACCAAAAATTTCAACTGTCAGGACGAAGTAGTTACCAGAAGGAATTTATGCAGCTGGTACTCTATGATCCCCTTAAGGAAATGGAATACTAGTAATAAGAAAAGCAATAGAAGCAGCATTAGAAATAAGGAGACATTTATTAACTACTTATTATGCTCCAGAAACTGTATTGTTCTATAGGAATCAACTCTTTCCTCTCAAAAGTACTAAGAAAATGGAGGTTTTGAAAGGTTAAATCACATGCCTATAATCCCAGTTATTTAAAAAAAAAAAAAAAAAAAAAAAACAGAACTCAAATATATGCACTCCAACTTAAAAACCTATACTTTTCGTGCTGTACTAAACTCCCTAATTCTGGGCCCAAACCAGTCCAAATGTGAAATAATGCTCAGGTCTATAATGGAGACTAAAGATTCAAGTCAATACATCAAGTCATTTGTTATGCCTCATATTTTATTTCATCTTTTTGGATGTGCAATGAGGAAGAAGAACTAAGATTTTCAGCCATTTATCCTACACATCAACACACAGGATTCTCCCAAGATTCCATGGTAGATTCTATGCTATCCCAACAACTTGTATGGCAACATTTCTCAGGGGCCTTTCACCAACTTAAAATAGGGAAATATAAGAAAAATATTTTTGACTTTACTAATGTAGCATGTATCAAATTTTAAAGACTATCTTTATTTTGGGATAAAATATATCCTATCCTTTTCAATATTAAAATATGGAAAATAATGCTGAAAATTTATATATTTTATCATTCATGTATATTAAATATTTTTTAAAATACTGAAATAGTTCATCACAAAATTAAAAAATCACAAAATAAAAAACAACAACACAAAATAAAAAACTTATTTTAGTACTTCTCTTATATGGGAGGGGATGGGGTACAGGATGGGGAGGTCAGGTAGGTAATGATCCATAAAATATAAGAGGGCAGGAACTACTCTTAAACTCCCCAGACGGAAGTCTCTTGGTCAAAAGCATGAAAAATGTCAACATAATTGTGATGACAATTGCTCAAATGTAGTAATAAAGATGAGTATGAGTGTAGCAAAAAAAAAAAAAAAAGAAAGAAACATAGGTCTTTGTGTCAGTTATTAATTTATTGCCTCTCAGCTCCAGATCCACCTTAAATACCTCCTATGCAATAATGGACAAAATCCCTTCAGCATTTCTCCTTTATAGTGAGCATGATATTAAGTTGTCTTAGTAGAAGTGGTAGAAAGCACAGGAGGAAAGAAAGCACTTCTCAGTAGGGATGATGAAGAGCATCTGCTGGGGGTCTGCCCCAGCCACATATGGCAACTATTGACTCTGTGACCTCACAAACCTAGCCTAAAGATCACTTTCCGGGGCACCTGGGTGGCTCAGTGGGTTAAAGCCTCTGCCTTCGACTGAGGTCCTAATCCCAGGGACCTGGGATCGAGCCCCACATCGGGCTCTCTGCTCCAGAGGAAGCCTGCTTCCTCCTCTCTCTCTGCCTGCCTCTCTCTGCCTAGTTGTGATCTCTGTCTGTCAAATAAAAAAATAAAATCTTTAAAAAAAAAAAAAAAGATCACTTTTCTACGGCCCTCTTAACAAAGACCCACATACTGCAGACACCACACTGGTGCCCCAGTTTCCTCTCCAACTTGTGCCTAGACACCCACTTGCCAAGAACTAAAGACCCAGTTCTAACCCAGGCAAACACCCAGGTAAGCATCTCTGCCATCTAAAAGGTTGCAACTACATCTTCTCCATTACCGTCTGAACTCCAGCCTTGGCCAGGAAACTCGGGGGGCTGGTGTCTTCCAAGTTTGTCATTCCCTGGATACTCTCCCTCAGCTTTAGGGTATCCTTTAGAGTTCTTTTATATTGCAGTAACTTTTTTTTTCCCTTTTCTTTATTTATTTAAATTCAATTAGCCAACAGGTAGTACATCATTACTTTTTTTAAGATTATTTTTTAATTAACATGTAATAATATTACTTGTTTCAGGGGTACAGGCTGTGGTATCACAGTTACTCTTATCATAGCATAATAATTCTGTAAATTTCCCCTTTAAAACCACTGCAAGGGTTCTGTCTTCTGGTATACTTTTGAAATCAGACAGATCTGGGCTCAAATCTAACTGTTTACCTGCTTATGGCCTTGATCAAATTAAAATTACTTAATGATCTGAGCCTCAGGTACTATATCTATAAAATGGAAAACTTTAACACCTGTCTCATTAGAGTCGTTAGTGGGATTTAATGGGACTATGGTTATAAAGGCAAATGCAGGTAACCAATAGTCTTTCCTCCCTCTTCCCCTGGCCTGTAGCCTACTGTTCATTTACCCTATGCCAAAAAAAAAAAAAAAAAAAACAAAGAAACAATCAAGCAAAAGTTTGTAACTGAAAAATATTAGAATAGTCAGAAGCAGACACATTATAAAGCAGACATATTAACCCATCAGAATTATGACATCAACCTTCCAGCATCTGTCTCCTTGAAAATTCCATCCTGATTAGGACACAGTTCACAGCTAGGGGAAACACCACATTTACAGGCATCACAAAACCAAGGTTCCGTGGAGTTTTCAGAAGCTGAACTCATAATAGAGTCACTCTCTCCATCAACTCCATAGCAACCTAAAAAAAAAAAAAGATATGATTAAATAGGTTACTGTTTAACTCATTTATAAAATTACAAAAGAAAAAGGGAATTAGAGAACAAATCTGAAAAATTAATGGTTTATAAGAATGATATTAAAGTCAAAACAGTGGAATAATTTTATAAAAATATTTTTTCACCTACCATAGTATGCACAATGAAACAAAAATGACCTTTTAAAATAATTTTAATCTACTGGAACAGCATTACAGGAATAGAAAAATGTACAGTTCTTTAAAAGATTACATAAAAATAGGGCGCCTGGGTGGCTCAGTTCATTGAGGGACTGCCTTTGGCTCAGGTCATGATCCCGAAGTCCTAGGATTGAGTTCCACATCAGGCTCCCAGCTCCATGGGGAGTCTGCTTCTCCCCTTTCATGCTCTCTCTCAAATGAATAAGGTATTAAATAAATAAATAAATAAAAGATTACATAAAAATAGAAATTTTCATTAAGGAGAAATGAGATTGCAGCCAGGAACTACTGATTAGTATTTATGGAGCTCCTTTTGTAATGGACACTTAAATTTATTTAAGACCATGCTCACACAAAACAAATATACAATCAAAAAATCTTTAACTTTGAAGATGACAGGTAAAACACAAACTCCTATAACCATAAACACAAGTTAAGTATTAGTAAAAGAAAAATACATAAAGAAACCCACACAGACATAAATAAAGGTTATAGAACAATTTGAAGTGTTCAGACTAGAGTTAGACAAACTGAGTTCCATTTACAATGGAGCCAACTTCAAGTTCTAGAAGATATTTGATCTTTTTAAACATTTATAAGTCTACTGTAAAAATTTATCCATAACTGAAATTAATGAAAACAGGAGATTATTCTCTTTCTGTTTAACTCAATATTCTGAGAGAAGTTAAATTATTTAATTAGAAAATGTGATAAAAATTTTTAAAGATCCTCATTGCAAACAAAGAAGATTAGTTAGTATAGGTCTTTACATTTTAGAATAGGTCATGTTACACTTAACTACCTTTCAATTATTAAGAGCAAAATGTTTCCTTATCAATACAAATATACATATCTACAATTACAAATTATATTTAAAGTTACTATTTGCACTTCCAGATTTAAAGTTTTTATAAAATCAAAAATATTTTCCTTGATTTTGAGCTTAAAAAGAGTGTATTAGATACCAAACATATAGGCCAATAGGAAATTCAAGCAAAACATCACTGTGAACATTTTGGTAAGATCAGGTTCTCATTAAAATTCCTGAAACTCAATTTTTTCAATGAACTCAGTGTTGATGAGGCTCTTAGTGTGCGACAAACCAAACTCACTAGAAAGTGATGTCATATCCATTACCATGAGTAATTTCTTTTTTCAGTATAAAAATACCAAGAAGAATGTATTGGCACTGACATAGTACTGATAAGTATGGAACCCAATAAAGGGCAACTGAAAAGTCCAGAAATCATTTTACCCACACTATAAAAAACCATGACAAACCCTTGATGACTTATACTATGGACTATAAAAATCACGAGTCCTAAATAGTTTTCTTTTCCCTACATGATGCTTGACACAAAACTTCACATTACCTAATTTCTCTTTTTCTAGAAAGAAGGACACTATCCTCATGATAAAAATATCCTGAAGAGAAAAAAAAATTAATGCATAAATAGAAGTAAATACAATTCTAGGCCTTCATCACCTTTAGGCGTGGGCACTTCTCTGATCTCCTAAGACACATTTATTACTTCTCCAAAATAGGTTGCTTCTACAGATAGCCAAATAAACCAACCACCCAAGGATCTTCTGACCAGGTTTATTCTAAGAGTCTAAGTGTCAAATTCTAAGGGGCATCCAAAGTGACCTCTATAAACTGAAGACATTAAAAACAAACAAAAGGGGTGCCTGGGTGGCTCAGTGAGCTCAGGTCATGGTCCCAGGGTTCTGAGATCGAGCCCTGCATCGGGCTCTCTGCTCAGCAGGGAGACTGCTTCCTCCTCTCTTTCTGCCTGCCTCTCTGCCTACTTGTGATCTCTGTCAAATAAATAAATAAAATCTTAAAAAAAAATAAAAATAAAAAATAAATAAAAAATAAAAACAAACAAACCAAAAAACACTGTAAGAAATATATGTAAGCAACAATCATCTCTCAAAAGGCTTTACCACACAGGTAGGTTTATGTGCATCCAGTGTAAGATATGATTATTTGAACTGTTACACACTAAACAATTGAAGCCTAAACTGGACAGTGTCTTCTCACAAACACCAAAGATACTCAAATTAAAATAAATGAATAAATATATAAATACTGAGTTAAATCACCCAGAAAGAAAAGAACCATACACAACGAGTAAGTAATTTTAAAGTACCAACATTAATTTACTAAATGTCACTAACAGGTTAATAGTTGTGTGTAACTATTTAAGTCACACAATGCTATCACTGCCTATAGGTTATAATTAAAATAGCCTGGTAGCAGAAAACTAAAAAGTTGGTATGCAACTATCACTTACATAAGCTGCCTCAAACAGATGCCATAATTGTCATCTTCATGCTATTCAAAGGCTTTCTAACAGTGAGCCTTAACGTAATCTGACAATCATACAAAAACTTGCCAAAGATTTCAAAGTAGCTATACTATAGTACACAAGATGAGCAAAGAAACCAAAACTTATTAAATTCTTTAATATCATTAAATTGTAGTTGATAGTCATTATCTTCACTTCTGTTTAGGTATATATTTTTTAGATGACAAATCCCAAAATGAAAAGGAAATACAATTTTCTCCTTGGGAGCAGTTATTATTATCACCAATAAAAGAGAATTTTTCAGTAAACACAATAGTAAGCAAAATACCATATTCAAAGAAAAATCACAAAACAAAACAATAAAAATTAATCTGCTATCTCAAAGGTTTATACAATACTACAAGGAAAAAAATCTATTTTCTTTACAAAATAATGTTCCTTTGAAGTAAATTCTTTCATCTGTATTCACACAAAGTAGGCAATTGCCAAAATAATAAAGACCCTGTGGGGTTATTTTATTCACTTCATTTGCCAAAATCAAGGTAAATCACAGCAGTTTTTTACAATAAAGCAAAATTTCTGTTCTACTTTTTAAAGAATATTCTACACACTGGCAAAAATCTGCATAGAGATTAAACCTAAAAACAACCTGAAGAATGATTTTTTTTAGCAGTTCTTCTAGGAAATCCCTACTTTGTAACCTAGAAGATAAGTTCAAAGAGCAGCCAGCAGGTGCCTAAGTATTTCTTCTTCAGCTTCAATGCCCCTGAAAGATGATTCACAGTGTGTTATGACCTCTATAGAGTTCTTCACTTGCCGTTTTTCCAATACTTCTCCACCATACCTATTTAGTCTTCTGACCTCTAGACCAAAGTTCTAACATGGTATAACCACTCTGATACCTTTTAATTAATGACTAAATACATTTTAAGATCTTTTTCTTTCCTCCATGCAAAACAGAATTTAAAGTACTATAAAACAATGTTTAGGGGGAAAAAAGTACTATAAAACAATGTTTAGGGGCACCTGGGTGGCTCAGTGGGTTAAGCCTCTGCCTTCGGCTCAGGTCATGATCCCAGGGTCTTGGGATGGAGCCCCACATCAGACTCCCTGCTGGGCAGGGACCCTGCTTCTCCCTCTCCTTCCCCCCACTTGTTTTCTCTCTCTCTGTCAAACAAATAAGTAAAATCTTTGAAAAAAAAAAAAAAAAGAAAGAAAGAAACCAGCAAGACTAGCTTCCTATTATGCTTTAGAAAATTTCCCTTTCTCTGGATTAATTTTATATAAAAATTCATTTTGGAACTTAAAAACTTCCAAAAAAGAGCTAAAGATCCACTGCTGTAATTTTATTTAAAAGGAACATTCTATAAACAATGAAAAATAACACAAAGTTACATGAAAGGGTGGAAAAAATATTTGCAAGAATGGAAAATTTCCATTACACATATAGCAGTGAAAGGATTAAAGAATTCCAGTAAATCAATGAGAAAAAGACAAGCAAACTTATTAAGAAATGACAAAGGAAATGCAAGGCAAGTAACAACATAAAATGCAAGTGGCCACAAGATACCAAACTTCACTCATAATAACATGAACGCATATTTTAATCAAGTGATAATTTCCAAAAGAGTGAAAGAAAATTTACTAATATGCAGTTATCAAGTATTTTGTATGGTAAGAATATCAACAAGTACAGTCTTTTTGAAGATCTCAGAATTCTGGCAATTCTGTCTCTTTAAAACTTAAAATGTACTTATCGTTAGATTCAGCAATTTCACTTCTAGGAATCTATCCCACAGAAATTATTACATGATTATATATGACACATACCTGTTAGTACTATATACAAGTGAAAAACTTGAAGAAAAATAAAGACATCACGGTTGAACCATTCTATAGCTAACTACATAACATTAAAAAGAATAATATATACCATTTGTACTCACATGAAAAGAATCTCAATATTAACAGATTAACATATGAGTGAAATGAAGCAAGTACAGGCTGGAAAGTCCCATGGTATTTATCGCATTTATTTAGGGACAGAGACAGAGAGCAAGAGCATATGCATATGTGATATGTGTTCATGTATGTACAAGGAAGCCTGCACAAAAGATCCCCTGGCAAAGGGGCTCTCACTGGTCAAATTTGGACAATTTAGGTATTAGAGTAATCAGATAATAAGTGATAATATCTGAGAGCACAATAACAACTGAAAAGAAACAAAAGAGAAAAGTTCTCTATAAAATAAATGCTGCCTATTAATGTAGAGGAATGACAGAATTAAAAATCCCCATCTTGCAACTACATATATAACGGATTCTGACAGAAACCCTAATACCACTATGCAAAAGGCTATTAGGAAACAGGATATTAACAATGTCTCAAAGTTACTACCTCAGAGATTACTTGTTACTTACCAAAAGAAAAATAAATGGCTTTAAAATGGAGAGTTCTAGGTTGTCGGAGGCAGGCCCCTGGCCAGGGCAGCCTCCGCCATTAAAAGATGGCGCCTGGCTAGTTGCCAGGTTAGGATTGCCTCGAGAGACTAAGCGGAACGCCCAAAGAGGAAGTAAACAGCATTGGTTGTTAGCGAAGTTGTTCGTTTAGGTGCACAGCCTAATTCGCTCCCTCCTGTACCCTGCTCGCTGATTGGTCATGTAAGCGTATATATGTGGGTAGACTTGCGGAAATAAAGAGAGAGAAGATACACCTGAACTGGGGCTTCTTGTCCTCCTTGCGGGTCGAGGGCAATGCTAGGTGACACTATCTTAACTACCACGAAAAATTAAATAAACTGGCATCTTACTTTTATTGATGTAGTATAATGAGAGGTAAACATTGACATAGTACTTTTGCCAAAAAATATTTAAACTGAGTCTAGTTATGAGGAAAAAAAAAACAGACAAATCTAGATTGAGGGAAATTCTACAAGTTATTCTAAAACCTGGCTTACATTCTTCTACACATGGTCATGAATGACACAAAAAAGGCAGAAAATTTGTTTTAGGTTCAAGGAGACTAAGACACAAAAAGCAACGCATAATATGTGAGTGGATCCTGGACTGGGATCAGGGCAATACCACTGTGATAACAGAGGTATAGAGGTCATAAGAACAATTTGCACAAGGGCACCTGTGTGGCTCAGTCAGTTAAGTGAACAAGTCTTGATTTTGACTGAGGTCATGATTGCAGGGTTGTGAGAAAAAGCCCCACCCCGCTCAGCAGCTGCTTGAGAGTCTCTCTCCTCTCCCTCTCCTTCTACCCCTTCCCCCCTGCCCCCGCCCCCCCCCCCCCCCCATAAAATCTTTAAAAAAAAAAAATGAAGTTTTCATATTACCAGACATTAATTTTTTTTTAATGTGTTTGTGTATCTGTATGCACACGAGAAAGCAAGACAAGTCTGGAAGAATATACACAAAGTTTAAAGTATGTGTATCTCTAGGTGATACGATCATGGAAGATGTTTTCCCTAGCTCATTTATACTGATATGTTCTACTATGAAAATGTATTCAAGAAATATGATAAAGTTAAATGAAAAGCACCTGTATGGAGGTTAAGAGAGTTGCAGAGAGGGACAGATGTGAATATAGACCAAACATGAACAGTAATTTCCTAAGCTACAAAGTAAAAAAAAAAAAAAAGAAAGAAAGAAAGAAAGAAGGAAAGAAGCAGAATTCAGATGAAGGCCAGTAATTCATTGTTCTACTTTATGTACTTTCATATTTGCAACTTCTGTCTTTATATGCTACTTATATTTAATAGGAAATATTTTAATAAAAATGATTTTTCAAATACCCTAATAAGACAAGGCAATGGTAAACACTAATTTAACACCTATACATTTAAGTTATATTTGTGGAACATAAGGAATATGAGAAGAGGGAACAGTGTAAGTGAAAGCCCTCTAATACTGGAAAAGCAAGTCATTCAAATTGGCAGACTATAAAATCTAAAAGAATCCTGCTGTGAGTGTGAACTTTATTCTAAAAGGACAAAATGATTTTAAATAGGGGAATAATATGAACAGATGTGCATTTCAGAAAAATCAGCCCTGAAGACAGTAGGAGAACGGGAGCAAGAAGAGGTGCATCTGTTTAGAAGTTTACACCCTAGCTCCCATCTGCCTCAAGTCTCAACCTTCTATCAGCTTGAACCATTATTTTTTGTGTTCAGTTTCATTTTATCTCTTCTTGCCATGTTCCCAACCACTTCTCTAAGAAATAAAAAAGTCTAAACATTTAAAAATTTTATTGTGAGTCTTACCTGCCTTATACCAGAAGGTATACTTTATTCTTCATTGCCCTGGCTCCTTGCCATGACCTGTATCTGTAGCTCCCTTAAGCTCTAGGATGACAGCCACCTACCCATTCCTTTTCCCTCTCAAATTTTACTTCCTTCTAAACACAATGTCTCCCAAAGGATGATCTCTAACCCCATCCCCCGCAAAAAATCCCAATGTATCCTTTTAAACTGTAGATACTAGATCCCCACCCCAGACCTACTGAATCAGAATCTCTAGGAGTAGTACCCAAGAATCTGTTTTAAACAAGCACCTCAGGGGGTTCTTGTGTGGCGAGTCAGTTAAGCAACTGACTCTTGATTTCAGCTCAGGTCATGATCTGAGGGTCTTAAGATCAAGCCCAGCACTAGGCTCCTCACTCACCAAGGAGTCTGCCTGAGATTCTCTCTCTCCCCTCCCTCTGTCCCCCACCTCACACATGCACACATATGTGTGCTCTCTCTCTCAAATAAATAAATCTTAAAAAAAAAAAAAAAATCAAGTACCCGGGTAATGCTTTTCCACTATAAAATCTGAGACCACTGGAAGAAACATCAGACAATTAAAGAAATTATCTCTATTCTAAAAACCATTAATATTTATTTTGTATACCACCCAAATATCAGCCACAAACATGGCAGAAATAGAAACATTCAGGAGATTTAGACTCTGAATACATAAAAAACACAGGAATTTGCTAACAAGATATTCACAGATTCCAATCTTGCATAGGTACAGTGGCTTCAATCATTCAAGACTATACCTCTAAACAACTTATTATCCCTAATTCACATAGTTGGCAAAAAATGAGCTAAAGAAAACATCTCCCATGATCATACCACCTAGAGATAAACATACTTTAAACTTTGGTGTGTATTCTTTCAGACTTGTATTGCTTTCTCATGTACATACAAACATACAACAAAACTATTTGCTACTGATTATTTACCACAGAATAAAAAATCCATAAATTCATCAAGGTTTTACTTCACATTCTCTTTAAAAAAATAAATAAGATTATACCCATACAAAATATCTCTAAATTGTCTTATACCCAGGGATGCCTAGGTGGCTCAGCAGGTTAAAACCTCTGCTTTAGGCTCAGGTCATGATCCCAAGGTCCTGGAATCGAGCCCCACAGCAGGCTCTCTCCTCGGCAGGGAGCCTGCTTCCTCCTCCCTCTCTGCCTGCTTCTCTGCCTACTTATGATCTCTGTCTGTCAAATAAATAAATAATCTTTTAAAAAATTGTCTTACACCCATTTTCTTTTTTTTTTCAAAAGATTTTATTTATTTATTTGACAGAGAGAAACACAGCGAGAGAGGGAATACAGAAGGGAGAGTGGGAGAGGGAGAAGCAGGCTCCTGAGGAGCAGGGAGCTTGATGTGGGGCTCGATCCTATAATCCTGGGATCATGACCTGAGTTGAAGGCAGACACTTAACAACTGACCTACCCAGGAGCCCATGTCTTACACCCATTTCTTAAAAAAAAAAAAAGTTTATGATTCTGTGCTGAAAAAAATTTTTTTTTAATTTTACTTATTTATTTGACAGAGAGAGAGAGATCACAAGTAGGTAGAGAGGCAGGCAGAGAGAGAGGGGGAAGCAGGCTCCCTGCTGAGCAGAGAGCCCAATGCAGGGCTTAATCCCAGGACCCTGAGATCATGACCTGAGCCGAAGACAGAGGCTTTAGCCCACTGAGCCACCCAGGTGCCCCTGAAAATACTTTTTACAAGAGTTATATTTTGTTTCCACAAATACAAAGTAATCTCTGCTTCAATAAGCTCATTTAATTTTTTTGTTTCAATTCAATTAGTCATCATTAGTTTCAGATGAAAAGTTAAATAATTCATCAGTTGCATATAACACCCAATGCTCATCACATCACATGCCATCACCCAGGGCACCTGGGTGGTTCAGTGGGTTAATTAAGCAGGCAGAGAGGCAAGCAGAGAGGCTTCCCTGTCTCTACCTGCCTGCCACTCTTCCTACTTGTGATCTCTGTCAAATAAATAAATAAATCTTAAAATAAATAAATAAATAAATGCCAATCGCCCAATTACCCCATCTCCCTATCTATCTCCCTTCCAGCAACCCTGTTTGTTTCCTAGAGTTAAGAGTCTCTCATGGTTTGTCTCCCTCTCTGATTACTTTCAATTTAGTTTTCCCTCCCTTCCCCTATGATCCTCTTCACTGCTTATTTTGCACACAAGTGAAACCATATAACTGTCTTTCTCTGACTAGCTTAAAGGTTTATTTCACTCAGCATAATATCCTCCAGTTGCTCAATAACCTTATTTTAATGAACAGTAAAATAACACCAAAAAGTAAAGACATAAAAGGAGCCTTGAAAAAGTGATTTCTAAATGCAAAGAAAAGGTTGCATAACAGACCACAAATGAATTTAATAGTATAAAATGTAGTACAAATCATAAACACCTTAAAATTTCTCAGAACTAAAAACCAGTAAGCTAAATACAATGTATTCAGAAATATATATTTTAGTGCAAGGATTAGCAACCTACTGTTTGCATATCAAAATGTTAGCTAGGATGCAACAGAAAGTTACTCAAATGAAAGGGCTGAACACTACCAGCAGAAAAGGAGGAGGAGAAGGGACAAAGGCAGGGAAGGAGTGTGTTTATTTTGCAGAATGGACAGTTCCAGCCAAGGAGACACCCAACTAGGTGTTTCCCTGATAGGAGTGTCTTGTCAGGTGTGTCTCACCTGACAGCTTCCTAGGAGAGCCAGTTTGAGCTAGGTTGGAGCTGAGGACCTGCACAAAAGCCCCCTGAATTATAAAGTTATCCTTAGCTCATTAGAATACTAAAATCTTCTCCAACGGGTAGAGAGGCTTCTGCCATTTTTTGAACATATGATGTATCCATGAGCATCTTGACATATTAAGCATAAATAACTGAACCAGAAGTACCTATATGAGTTCCCTGACCCCACCCCCAATACACTGAATAAAAGTTTCCTGTACTAACCCCATGGGAGATAGTACTATAAGAGCTATCTCCCTTTCCCTTACTTGTAACAAGAAAAAAATTCTGTTTTCAAACCCTCCTTGGGTTGTGCTCAGTTTGATATATCAATGAATGCCTTGAAATCAGTTACAAAAATGGAACATGCAACTGACTCACAAACCACCTAGATTTACCAATAAGGTATGATGCATTCAATACACCCACAGCACAGAATCTATAACTCACTTATAAAACATTATTCTTTGTTTTTATTTTACATGATTTCTTCCCCTATTATATAAAAACAGCAGACACTGTATCTGGTATATCCTTCACTTTCCTAGCACCAAATCTTACATTTAAATGTTTACAGAATCAAGGTAACAAAAGAAATTCATTTAAATAGCAGTTAATGTTTACATCAACACCATAGAGAACTTGTGCATCTCTCTTCAATCCTCTCTAGGTGGTAAAAAGAGCAACACTAGAGAGACAGAAATGCTGATGGGATCTATGACTCAAAGAAAGTAATAGGCAAGTCCCATGTGTGGGGGTGGGGCATTTAACACAAAAAAAAGAACTTTCAATTATTTAGGTGGTTTATGCACATAATAGTAATTGCTCTGGTCAACAGAAAGCAACTCTAAGAGGGACTCATGCATTAGAGCCCTTTGTCTCTTAGTCCTCAATTTAGAGAACTGTGGGATTCCCCAGTGATTCCATTAACACTTTCTCCAGCTTCATTAGACTCTGACTTTTAAGTTTCTACCTTTGTATCTCTGGGAACCTGATAAAGAATATCAATTGTGTTACTTGGACATACTGCTTATGGTAAAAAAAAGACCCCACTAGCAGACTGCATCTGAACTGAGAGTAACAACAAATGGGGATAGGTGGGGGAGAATGACACAGCCCAAAGATGGCTCCCAAATGACTGTGAGCTGCTTGCTGTAGGGACTACTACAAAGATTCACAAAAAGGAAGGCATGCTTTAATGAGGCTGCTTTGGTGGCAAACTGTGATTTTGTTCTTCTATCCTTCTGAATGAACTGGTGCTAAATGTGCCCAATGATAATCCTGAAAATCTTTTAAGTTCAGCTACCCTGGTAAGCATTGCAGGGCTACCTCTTTGTATTATCAATGGAGCTAATGTTTTAATATGTGTATGAAACATCTTGGATCTTCTCAAAACATAGATTCAGATTCAGAAGGACATGGTCTGTGATTCAGTATTTCTGACAAGCTCCCAGGTTATATAGATGCTACTACTTAATGCTGTGGATCCATGGACCCTACTCTGAGTAGTAACACTTAAAAAAAAAAAAAAATTACTGAAATAGGTAAGAGTGACATTTTAATTTAAATACTATGAGCTCTGGGGGCACCTGGGTAGTGCAGTCAGCTGAGCCTCCAACTCTTGGTTTTGGCTTGGGTCTTGTGATCTGAGTCCTGAGATGGAGCATCTGGTGCCTTACATCAGGCTCCGCACTCAGTCCAGAGTTAGCTTGGGACCCTCTCTCCCTCTCCCACACCCCCTTCTGCTCATGTGCATGCATGCTCACTCTCCCAAAACAGATGGATAAATCCTTTAAAAATAAGTAAATACTATGAGTTGTGGAACATTTTTTAAAACTTATTTATCTACTTACCACTTAAGATGCAACAAGAGCTCAGTTATATAGGGATAAAGACGTTAAAAATTATAATAATTAAGCAGTCATGAAAGCTCTGATTGGGACAGTGAAGAACTGACACTTCTAAAAAGCTGCTGACCCCATTTTAGAGGGAAAAAAAAAAGAAAACTAAAAATTAAAGAGGACTAAGAAAATGGTACACCTCGAAAAAGACAGAAGAACAAAAAATCTAAATTATTTGGACCAAGTCACATGTCACTGCTTATTTTTTCAAACCAAGCTTTAATTAACATGGGCTTGCAACTATGTGATAACCCACAAAGGGACCAAAAAATATATATACTGATCAGTCTGCACATTGCTATGCTAAGAATTACCATCATTACTCTTCCCCAGAGGAGAAAATTAACCATCTAACCAATGAATATTAAGCAGGGTTTTTTTGTTTTGTTTTTACTTTTGTTTTTCTATTAGTAGACTCAACTGATCTAAAGCTAATGGAAGATGAAAAATTCTTCATAGATCTATTAATCAATATAATTTCTTGCTGCTACTACCCAAGTATTGTCCAAAAAAACTTAAATAGAGAGTCAGGAGTATTTCCATACCAAAACTACCCCTTCTCAAACATATTACTCAGTGATATCTGGTAAAGGAATCTTTTTAGAATAGCCAGATAAAAATAACCTACAGGAAATTAAGTTAAAAAGGAAAAATGTATTTATGTAATGCATTTATGAAAAATACATTAATGTTTATTAACACTTCAGGTGCCTGGGGTGGCTCAGTCTGTTAAGTGTCTGCCTTCAGCTTAGGTCATGATCTCTGGGTCCTGGGATGGAGCCAGAGTCAGGCTCCCTGCTCAGCAGGGAGTCTGCTTCTCCCTCTCCCTTTGCCCCTCCTCCCCACTAGTACACAGAAGCACACAGTGGCTTGAGGTCTCAAATAAGTAAAATCTTAAAAAAAAAAAAATAACACTTCTCCCCAAAACACAACAGATATTAAAACTCACCAAAACTAGGAATTTTTCAAGCTACTAGTTCTAACTCTACTAAGAAACCAAGAAAAAAGAGAATTATATAATCACAATTACACAACAGAAACTCCAAGATTAACAAAAGAAATGGGATATTATGCTAGAGGGGAAAAGCTGTAACATAATTTTTTTAAAAACTCTCAAGATTTATGTTTTACTTTTGATTTATACTTCTGCACTTTAAATTTATCTGAAGTTCACAGAATTCACAATACTACCAATAAAGCAATTATACCACAACATAAAGATTTATCTAAAGATGTAGAAAACTGTTCTATTTCACCACCTAGTTTTCCTTATTTATTCATTCCACATATTAGCTGCCTCTCAAAAACCTTACAAAGCTTCACACTCAAGAACATTAATTTTCCTTTCCTGTCTTCCCTTTTTCCTTCTCCCATAACAGAAATTCTAATGAGTCAGTCTTCGAAGAAAAACGAGCAATCATTAGCAAATGCTCAAAAACATTCGGAACTTAAACTGCCATCAGAGCCAGTTAAATGAATTATACAAGAAAATATGATACACGACTTTACAGACACAACTTGGTTCTGACTTAAGTGGAATTACCACTCAGCTTGATCATCTTATTTGTCTACCTTGACTCAGAAAGACTTTCTGGCTGTTTCTAAAAAATCAGAGCTACCTTAGAAATAAGGTAGATTTGCCATTACTGAGGATATTCACCTGAAGCATAGGTCCCATGTGAACAATGAATCTTCTGGGAGAGAACTCGTACTAAGAATCCAAGGTGCACAAGCCTGAATCAAAGACAACAGAACCCAAGAAGAAGGTTCACTCTGAATTGTACATGGCACTTGTTCCTGGTGGACTCAGGGCTGAGTTTTAAAGGCAGGCATTTAGAAAAGTAATTCCTTTACTACTAAAGCTGTGAGACCACAACGCCTCAGCAGCCTGAGCACCAACACCAAGAGACGACATCCTCAAAATAGATAGGGAATTCTACATTCAAGTACCTTCAGAGAAAATGTAACTGACAAAAATGAGTAAGTGGTTTGGGAAAGGACAGTGGTAAAAAAGAAACTGTAGGCTTTACCAGCAGGGGGAAGCCCTATTCAACTCTAGCAGAAGCCCTCAGGAAAAACTACTGTTGCCAGCACTTCAAGAGAAGTTTCAAATCCAAAATGTATAAAATAAAATCTCCCCGTTTTTAAATATTAGGAACCAATTCAGTTCCTTAAAACCACTGTGTTGGCCTTCAAAAACACATGCATGGTCAAAGCGATGACCTATGAAGTAGAGATAATGCTTTCAGCATGACAAGTCAACATTAATAGTTCTGCTCATGCCTGCAACACACACCAGCAATGACATTTATGGATATAAGCAGTGGTAACATATTTGTGACCAACAGTGGTGATGAATACAACACACACATCAGCAGCACAGCAGCTGCTTTTCATGTTTACCTCTTCTGCACCTGCTCTGAGGAATCTGAACCATGCCTAGAAAAAACAAAACAAAACAAAACAAAAATAAAACCACCCCAAACATATACACAACCATTTTGACTTGTCTGTTTAATTCATTATCACTAATCACAAGTGGTCCTTTATAGCTGTCAGTAAAACATATGTATGTTTTACACACACACACACACATGCATACAGTGTTATGCCAATTATTTCCCTAATCCACTTCATTCTCCCAAATAACTATTTTATACCAACCTCTGTTCCCAAACCTCCCAACATCTATCTCCCCCATCTCCACTCTGCTAATGACTTTCCTTCCCATTTCACCAGGAAAACAAGAAGCATTCAAAAATAAGTTGCATATGCTCTGACCACTATATCTAACAACCTACCTACATCTGTATCCATATATCCTTTCCCCTCTGCTTACTACGGCTACTCATATTTACTCAATCTCTTCACTTTATGCTGGATCCCATCCCCTCTAGTCTTGTATTCAAAGCCCTAGCTCCAGCAACTGCTTCCTTTTCTCTCCTTACATCAATTGTCCACTCTCTTTCCACTGATCACCCCCCATGTTATTAAGCATGTTATTAACATGCTATGTAATCTCTATATCTGTGATAGGCAGCCTCTAAGATGGTCCCCAATGATCAGTGCTCCTTGTATTAATCATCTTAGAATGTGCCCTCCTACATTTAAGTAGGATTGTTCTGTGTGAAGAATGTGCAGAAATTATAGTATATATTTCCAAATTAAATTGTAAAACACACTAGCTCTCTCATATGACTGCTTCTAACCCTTTCTCTCTCTCTGATCACTCATTCTGAAGCCAACTGTCCTGTCAAGAGAACACCGAGGCCCACATGGTGAGGAACTCAGATCTCCAGCCAAGAGCCACCAAGTAACAGAAGCCTATCTATAACTACATAAACAAGTTGGGAAGCAGATCCTCTAGCTCCAGTGAAGTCTTGCAATGACTCTAGTTCAGGCTAATAGCTTTGACTGGAGCTTCATGAGAGACCCTAAGACAGAATCACCCAACTAACAGTTCCAGCAGATGCCTGACCATTAGAAACTGTGTTAAGTAAAAATGTTTGTTGTTTTAAACTGATACATTGTGGGATAGTTTGTTATACAGTAAAAGATAACTAAAAGCATCTAAAATAAGAAGAAAAAAACCCTTCCTCAACTCCACATCCCTGTAGCTAAGGCCCCATCTTGCTGCCTCCGTTTATATAAAAATTCATTGTAGGGATTGCATTTAGTCACTATCTTCACTTTCCTTCTTCTATTCCTACCTGAACTCTCTTGAAATAAGAAATGACATTCATGTTACTAAGTTCAATGGTAAACTCTCCATTGTAATGGTGTTTTGTTCTGCTTGAGAATATTCATTTCGCTACAGAAAAACAAAATGAGACAGGTGAAACTTACATGTACAGATAAAAAGCAGGTATGTATTAAAAATGGACAGAAAAAAAGACAAAGACCAAGAAACATTTAACATTCTTGAAGCACCTAGTTACTACATATACAGAAGACACAGAAGAATCAGAATATACTAAATGTACATGAGACATGAAGAACACAATATTCATGAGGTCTCAGTATGGCCACCCATCAGTTATACCTATTCTGGCTCCATGTGTCCACAACCCAAGAAACATAAAACCCACAACTATTCTGTAGGTTAACTGGAGAACTAAAGCATACTTGTCTCTGGATCTGTCCAAGAGTGTGTGTGCTTGGCCCAGGGTGGTGCCCATGTGGGCTCTGGTCCTCAGAACCATATTCCCAGCTGTGAAGGCTGAAAAGGCAGAGAGAGGTAGGACATACAATACAAACTCTGTGTACCCCAGGATTCAGGTGATCCTTCCACCAACTTGTACTCTATCATAAGCATGTTAACTAATTTCGTATTTTTCCCCTTGCTTTTTTCCATGTATTTTACATTTATTTAATAAACCATGTAATTAAAGCATCTTGTCCATGAACCTCTTTCCCTATAACTTTTGGGATGGCTTGCCTGGTAGTGTACTTGGGAGTCTACCGCTGCATTAGGATAAGTGGCCACATGACATAGGTCTTTATCTGACTCAAGAAACAAAATTTGACAATTACTCACTTTCTCTGTTTGAAACATTTTCCTTACTTAGCCTCTGGGTCATTACTCCTGGTTCTCCTCCTGTCCCACTGGCAATGTGATTCCCATCTCCTCTGAAGTGCTAGAACCACTTTACTACTCCCTAGATAGTATATCCAATTTCACAGCTTTATATAACATCTACAGGCTGATGAGTCCCAAATTTTTATCTCTAGTCCCAACATTTTACCTAAACTCCAGACAATTTAAAAAAACCAAAAGTTTACTATCTCAAAACGTTTTCCTCTCTTGCGTCATTGCAATGGTCTCTCTGAAATGATTTCCCTGATTCCCAACTTGGACCCACTTCAGTCTACTTCCAACCCAGAAATCAGAGTGATCCTTCCCAAACATAAATCCAATCATATTAATCTGCTGCCCCAAACTCATAGGTCTTACCACATCCGTCAGAATCAAATCTAAAATCTATGACCTGCAAGGCCTACCTGGCTTGCTCTCATCTTTACCCCCACCACTCACCAGCTTGCTCACTTAATTCCTGCCATGACATAAACACTCAAACTGTTCCCACTTCAAGATCTTTACACTTCCTACTCCTTCTTCTTAGGGTGCTCTTTCCCCAAAGAGTTGCATGACTTGCTTCCTAACATCCTTCAGGTCACTGCTCAATATCACTTTATTAGAGGGGATTTTCCTCTTCACCTCGCATAAATACAAACTTCTACCTGTCCACTCCTCCCTGCAAATCCATAGCATTTCCAATACTCTTTGTCCTGCTTTATTTTTCTTCATAGTTCAGACTATCACCTGATATGTATGTATGTATATATATGTAAACATACATATATAAAATTATTCATAATTTATTTTATATAAATTATTTATTGTCTTATTTTTTTCATTGCCTGTCTTACTAGATATGAACCTCCATGAGGTCACCAATTACTATATTGTTTATTTTACTTTATTTTACTTTACTTGTCTAAAATCTACAGAATGCCTAGCATATAGAAGGTACTCAACAAATATTACTGAAAAGACTAAGTGAATGAGTAACAACAATAGGAGACATTTCCATTGTGAGCCTTAGCAGCAAGGAATGGCAGCTTTATATGAAGGCAAGAAGGTACTGGCTAAAGAATCATAGGCCCTGCAAGTCCCATAAGCCCAGCAGACTCCAAGAATTATTGAGAGAAGGGCTGTAATACCAAAAGAGCAGGTAAGGACAAGGCCATAGAAAAATTCTTCTGTGGTAATCACGGCCCTGCAGGAAAAAATTAACTGACAAGAAGAAATAATTTTACCACAAAGAAACCTGGAAGATACCCTCTCAACCAAGTGATAAAAGTAACATCACCAACGATGGGAAAAGTAAGTACTATATGCTTCTTAATATGACAAACTGAAAACACAACATAACTTCTACGGCATTGCTGCCAAAAGCACGTCACCTGAGGGGCAGGCGCCTGGGTGGCTCAGTGGGTTAAAGCCTCTGCCTTCGGCTCAGGTCATGATCCCGGGGTCCTGGGATTGAGCCCTGTGGCGGGTTCTCTGTTCAGCAGGGAGCCTGCTTCCCTTCCTCTCTCTCTCTGCCTGCCCCTCTGCCTACTTGTGATCTCTGTTGTCAAATAAATAACTAAACTCTTAAAAAAAAAAAAGCGCATATCACCTGAATCTAACAATGAGGAAAAAACAAAAGATAAAATTAGTATTAAGGACATTCTGCAAATGAACTGGCCTGTATTCTTCAAAAACGTCAATGGCATGAAACACAAGGTCTCAAGAAACGTTCCAGATTAAAGGTAACCAAATAAGACATAATGACTGAATGTAATGCTGGATTTTATTTTGCTAGAACAGACATTACAGGGATGATTAGTAAAACTGAACACAGTAAGTTAGATAGAACTCAATCAATGCTAAGTTCCTGACTTTGATAATTATATGATTATGTAAGAAAAAGCCCTTGTTAATACACACTGAGGTATTTAGTAGTAGAGGGGGATGCTATGTCTACAGTTTATTCTCATAGAGTTGAAAACAAAATTGTTCTATCAGAGAATATAAAACAGCAAAATGTTACCATACGGGAAATCTGAGTGAAGAGTATACAGAAATTCTTTGTAATACTCTTAAACGTTTTCTGTAAGTCAGAAATTATGTCAAAATGAAAAAAAAATTAAGTGAAAAAACAAGCAAAAAAAATAACAAAAAAGATTCAAAAATAGCTGGAAAAATATTTTCCATATATTATAGTAGCTTCTATTTCAGATTTTAAAAGATAATCTCTCCACACAAGTTTAAAATTAAAAATTATAACCATGAAACAAAAACTATATATTAGATTCAGAATATAATTTTTTAAAGAACATATTCTACCATACTAACATACTACATTTTTTCCTATATCTAAATTTCATTTAAAAACTAGAAACAAATGCCAGGAAGAAAACTATCATAACACCTTCAAAGAAATACTGTGATTTCCATGTAATAGTATTTCTATTTCAGTTATTTAAAAAACACATGTTAAATTAACATAATCCAAAAAATAATACCCATGATACTTTGAGGATTCAATATGTCCTACTTCAACTGAAAAGCCACGAAGTACTACACAAAAACCTTAGAACAGTACAAATGCAAAAGAGCTGATTTTACTTATTTTAATGCAGTTTCAATTAGCTGTTTCAAAAAGGAGACAAAACAAAGCAAAATTACCTTCATGGACTGTAATGCCACAATTGTCACACTGAATTATTTCATCAGCATCCTCGCTATTATCTCCAAGACAAACACAGCAAATCAGAATGTGGTCCATTTTTTGAGAACTCCAGTTTTGACTCTTCTCAAGAATCAGCGAGTCCTAATATTAAAACATATCAGAAATCACATGATTAAATTAAAAAGACAATTTTAATAACTATAATTCTCAAAGTTATTTTATGCATTTCTAAAATTATGCTGCATTCTCCATTGTTTTAGTAATTTAGTTTGAAATTTAATAATTCCAAAACATTTGAAAAGTCTGTCTATTTATCAAATGGCCCTCTAAGCACCCTTTAATTTTTTATTTTCCCTGCAAGTCCCACATTCCCCTCTTTAAAAAATGAAAGAGCAAGCTTGCAACTAACTACTCTTCATCTGCTTTACCATTCTGGATTAAAGTAAAACAAAGTTCCTACACTTTGGAAGCTTATAATCCTGCCTTAAGGGAGACAAGACACACACATATCAAACAGGAAAAAATCAATCCAAGATAACATATAAGCAAATATGTATGGGATGGTATATTTACATACTGGCATAATTACAGACTCTATACTCTTTAACTGCTGAGGAATTCAGAAGTTTTAGAGTCATCAAACTACTGGATGATCGATTCAAGAGAGCCTAGATAGGCATATCTGTATATACAGGCACAGAAAGCCATCTAAAAAAGGATCCAGGTTGTCTAGTTGATAAAGCGTGATGTACTCTATTAAGTTTGTGTCAAGAAATAACTAGTATAGGGACGCCTGGGTGGCTCAGTTGGTTAAGCAGCTGCCTTCAGCTCAGGTCATGATCCCAGCGTCCTGGGATCGAGTCCCACATCAGGCTCCTTGATTGGCAGGGATCCTGCTTCTCCCTCTGCCTCTGCCTGCCACTCTGTCTGCCTGTGCTCGCTCTAGCTCCAAATCTTAAAAAAAAAAAAAAAAGAAAAGAAAAATGAAATATCTAGTATAGGGTGCCTGGGTGACTCAGTAGGTTGAGCGTCTGCCTTCAGCTCAGGCCATGATTCCAGGGAGAGCCTCTTTCTCCCTGTGCCTCGCCCTCTCATGAATAAATAAAATCTTAAAAAAAAATTAGTATAAACTGATAATAAGATACTGACTAATAATATAAAAGGAGAAACGAAGATATAATATATAAAGATAAAATTTCAAGAAGGGAAAGAGGTTTGCTTTGTTTAATTTAAACTGCATTACAGATTTAAACTTTATATGGTTAACAATGATACTTATCAGCTTGGACACTATACAAGATAGCACTTGAGTCTGTATTTTCATTTAAGAACCTAACCACTTTTTCTTATATTTTTGTATTCTTTTAAACAGACTAGTATCTCTAGGTAACATTTAGAGTCATCATTTCATAGCAATCTATAAATGACATTTGAATGACCCCTGAACATCCCATCAATAACATTTTTTTCAATTCTGTGTTATACACCTAAACTTGCAGCTGATCTATAAAACAAACAGAAAAAATGCAAATCAGAAAAAAAAGCAAAGTCAAATAGGAGACAGCATCCATGCTCTAGAGAATCCTAATACTTTAAAATTGTATATTTCGGGTTTGTTTTGTTTTGTTTTTGTTTTTTTGCTCCTCTTTGTTATGAAACCATAGTGGTTTGGGGCTTTGGACATGAGTACCAAAAAAGGTAAAAACTTCCTAAGAAGAAAACTCATGTTTTATAGTACTTTGGTACATTGAACAAAACAAAAATCTACCCAAATGTTCACCCTACTGGCTATGCTTCAAATTTAAGAGCATTTGACTTAAAGTCTAATGTTCTGCATTTCATTCTCAGTTCTCATTTAATAACTCCTGAACCTCGAAGCTACAGTTTTCTCATCTGTAAAATGGGATGGCAAAAGTAATACCTACCTGCTGAGATTGTTGTGAAGATTAAGATAATTGTATGGTAAAAATGTTCCTGAGATATACTAGGTACTCAATAATTATGTTCATTTCCATTCCCCTTTCCTAATTCTTGTAGGTGGTTCAAGAAGAATATGAACTGACCATTTATTATACTGAGGAATCTTCCTTGGAATCCCTCCAAAAGTTGTAACCCTCAGTGAGTACTGCTATTTTAAATATCTTCCCATGGCAAGTCCAAAAAGACTTTTTTCCCAAAATACCATATCTAGGTTAAAAATCACAAACTAGAAAATAATCTAGCCAACAACCTGAGATTGATGATTGACAGGCTACTCGTGTAAAATGGGTTCTATCAATGCTTTTCTGGTGGAATTACAACTAATGAGCATTTGAAAAAAGGTTTATCCATGTGGGGAACAAGTAAATTTCTATGGATCAGAAAAACAAGCATTAATAGGTAGCTGTAATTCCATTATTTTCCTGTTCTTCCATTTTCTTCAGAAAAAAATGTCTAGATTGTATATTTATACCAATTTCATTCTACACATACTATCATTTAGAGGCCGAGAAAACAAAATCAATTGGTATTTCTGGGAGACACATCATTTGAGATTCTTACCAGAAATGTAATGCAGAGAGAGAGAAATCAGGGGGAACTAGAGCCCTACCAAATGACTGACAGATAATGCTTCTAGTGGGAAAATCTTGGTAACACATTTTATTTTTACCAAAGTTTTTACCAAAAAAAAAATATATATTATTTGAAAATTTGGTTTTCACATAAAAATAGATATTGGGAAAGTAGGTTTTGGATGGCACAAGAGTATCACTTATGAAAGGACTTTGATATTATATCATAATTTAATGGAATCCATGGCAATTAGAGGAATAAATGGGGCACTATAGTTGTAAGTCAATGACGACTTTCAATGAACTTACTCATTTTTTTTCCCTTGGGATTTAAAATTTACACCTAAAATGATAATATTGTCTAATGCGCTCCATGGGTTTAGTGCACATTTATTTACGTATTCTACAAGGATGATTATAAATACTATATAAAACAGGATAAATTCTAAGTTTTATGTATGTTTAATTAAAGGGAACTCCTGAACACTTCGTGCAAAATTAGAATTAAAAGAATCCTTATTGGGGTGCCTGGGTGGCTCAGTGGGTTGAGCCGCTGCCTTCGGCTCAGGTCATGATCTCAGGGTCCTGGGATCGAGCCCTGCATCGGGCTCTCTGCTCAGCAGGGAGCCTGCTTCCTCCTCTCTCTCTGCCTGCTTGTCATCTCTCTCTGTCAAATAAATAAATAAAATCTTTTAAAAAAAATAAAAAAAATTAAAAGAATCCTTATTGCTCTGAATATGAGAAAAAATTAGTACACCAAAGAGTTTGAGCAACAGGTCTTCCTCTAAGTTTTTTGTTTTTGTTTTTTCCTGTTTTTTTTTTTTTTTAAAGATTTTTACTTATTTATTTGACAGAGATTACAAGTAGGCAGAGAGAGAGGGAGGGGGAAGCAGGCTCCCCGCTGAGCAGAGAGCCCGACGTGGGGCTCGATCCCAGGACCCCGGGATCATGACCCGAGCCGAAGGCAGAGGCATCGGAAGTAATCTTTGCACAGTATTTTGAACTCTTTTTATATATTAAAGCAATTGTTTTAAGGGCACCTGGGTGGCTTAAGCTGGTTAAGCATCTGCCTTCGGCTCAGGTCAATGATGCCAGGATCCTGGGATCAAGTCTCACAATGGGGATCCTACTTGGCAGGAAGTCTGCTTCTCCCTCTACCCCTCCCTGCTGCTTGTGCGCTCGCTCTCTCTCTCTCCCCCAATAAATAAATAAAATCTTTAAAAAAAAAAAAAAAAACAGTGCAGTTCTGGGGTGCCTAGATGGCTCAGTTGGTTAAGTATCTGCCTTCAGCTCAGGTCAATGATGCCAGGGTCCTGGGATCAAGTCCCACATCGGGGTCCCTGCTTGGCAAGAAATCTGCTCCTCCCTCTATTCCTCTCCGCTGCCTGTGCACTCTCTCTCTCTCTCTCTCTCTCCAATAAATAAATAAAATCTTAAAAAAAAAAATGCAGTTCTGGGGTACCTGGGAAGCTTAGTCAGTTAAGCATCTGCCCTTGTCTCAGGTCATGATCCCAGAGTCTTGGGATCTAGCCCTGAATCAGGCTTCCTGCTCAGCAGGGAGTTTGCTTCTCTTTCTCTCTCTCTCTTTCCCTCTGCCCCTCCCCACTGCTCATTCTGTCTCTCTCTAGTAAATAAACAAAATCTTAAAAAAAAAAAAAAGGTTGTTTTATTTTGAAATGTGTAAAAAGCAAGTGATATTTAATAAGTCAGAAATCACAAACAGAAGTAGCCATTTATAAACTTTGGCAAAAATTTAAATTACCAAAAATTGGATGACAATTGCCATTTCTTCACATCCATTTAACATCTTATAATCCATTTAACACAAAGGAGTCTTTTATGAAAAGAAACCAAAAAACTTCCACCTGAAAATTTCTATTGATATACTCTTCTGTCAAATATTAATCCTCAATCAAAACTCTAGTTTCAAGGTCCTGAAAATGCAAACCATTCTCTGAAAATGCTACACCACCCATCCCCAAAAGATTTACTTCAGAAAACCAAAAAACAATATAACATCAATTAATCTCAAAAGCATCAAGATAAAAGTTTGAAAATGGCATATAACCATACTTCAAGGTGATTGTTCAGACCTCACTAAATTCAAAAAATGTCATAATTCTATAGGCCAAGGGAAGTCCCCATATGTAGAAAATGTAGGTTTATCAAATGTTCAATTATAGAACAGAAGTTCTCAAGGTGTGGTCTGTGGGACTCTGCTTCATAGGGGAACTGAATTTTTGTGACAACAAATACACTAACAGAAATGACAAGTTAAGGCTATTTTCATAATAATAGTAAGGTTGTTTTTGCCTTTTTCACTCTCTCTCATAGGTGTATGATGTAGTCTTCCAGAACTAGACAACAGGGAATAGGGTCATCAATCTGACCACTGTGTGCTTCTGTATGTTTTAATCTTTAAAATTCCTGAGTTTTAATTTGAAAGTAACAAAAGCTATACCTACATATATACAATTAGGGTTCTCAGTAATTTTTTTTTTTGAGTGTAAAGTATCCCGAGACAAAAAAGTTTAAAAAATACTGCTCTACAGTATTTTCAAGGCCTATAGCATAGGCATGTTAAGTCCATTAAGAATCAATAAAAGGCCCCCAACTCAAAAAAAAAAAAAATCAAATTCCCTAAAAAACTCTAAAATTATTGAAGTTTCTGTCCAACATCATTTCCCTACAAGAGCACCTGACGTAACAGCCAAGAAAATCTGCTGTTTATAAACTAAATACAACTCAATTACGTATTTCTAAAACCACACTTTCAGCTAGTTCTACTACAAAGCAGTATTTGAAAACATAAAGTAGAGAAAAATAAAATTTCAAATATAATCAAATATATTTGTATTAACTAACAGATAATTGACACTTTGATGCCAAAATATCATTACCTAAAATAACCAGAAAGATTAAGATACAAACAATGGCCATAAGGAACAAGAATTACCTTTAGTTGTCTTTACAAAATCAAGAGCATATAAAGAGGAAATTTAGAAATATAAGAAAAAATAATAATCTTGATTAATTTTTATTAAAATTTGTTAGCTGATTTGAGTGATAAATAGAAGAACCATCAAAACTTACTAGTGTTGGGACCCTGGGTGGCTCAGTTGGTTAAGCAGCTGCCTTCGGCTCAGGTCATGATCCCAGTGTCCTGGGATCGAGTCCCACATTGGGCTCCTTGCTCGGCAGGGAGCCTGCTTCTCCCTCTGCCTTTGCCTGCCATTCTGTCTGCCTGTGCTCGCTCTCTCCCCCTCTCTCTCTCTGATAAATAAATAAAATCTTTAAAAAAAAAAAAAATTACTAGTGTTGGGGCGCCTGGGTGGCTCAGTGGGTTAAAGCCTCTGCCTTCGGCTCAGGTCATGATCCCAAGGTCCTGGGATCAAGCCCCACTTCGGGCTCTCTGCTCAGCAGGGAGCCTGCTTCCCCTTCTCTCTGTCTGCCTCTCTGCCTCTGTCTGTCAAATAAATTAAAAAAAAAAATTACTAGTGTTGGGGAAAAACAGTTACCAAGATTTCAAATAGACTATTATTGAGTTAAATTAACTTCTATCAGTTCTTCTGTATTTTGGCATAGGGTAAAACAAAAGGAAAATTAACAGAAATTAACACAACAGAAATTAGTTTAGCTACTATAAGAATAAAGTTCTTGACAACTTCATCAAGGCACATTTCCAATAAATGCTCTGCAATCACATTCCTTTAGGACTTAATCTAAATATATGAAGTCCCATTATTTACTAAAGTCTCTCCTGGTAGGAAAAAAAAAAAAAAAACCTAGACAGCACATGTGGCCTTCTAATGCATCATAAAGGACAGTCTATAACCTCCTAAGCAACACTACATATTACAGATTATTAATAAATGGATAAGGTATACATTTTACCTGTCAAATTTCTAAACATCTGCAGGTATTCCCCACACCATCACATAAAATCTAACTCTATCTTTATCATTAGCCAGCCTACTTTTGTGAATGTCAGGCTAATAAAAATAAAAGTAATGCTACTGAAGGTAAACTTATTCAGTAGATATAGACTATTAAATACTATAAAATGAACTGGATACAAGCCTACATCAAACACGAACAACTGAATTTTCCATATTTCTAGTTCCCTCAATTGGCACTGGGAATATGGAAATGTTTGTGCTACAGCATTATAAATACTATATTATATTTCAAATGACAACTTCCCATTACTTAAAGATAAGAATTAGGATAGATAGCACTGGAAGCAGACAACATTCTTCATATTAAAGCGGATAACCCAGAAGTTAACCAATGTTTATAATTAAAATATAACATGTTTCATCACTACTGACATATACGCCCCTCATAGCCTGTTACTTACTATTTTGGCAAGAAAAAAATCACCCAGTTTTTAAATAAAACTTACTTAAAATAGGTAATCATTGCTAGGTAAAACTTGTAAAGTAGAAAAAATGTAAAAGAATAAAGAATAGAAGGAAAATCTTTCTACTAGTTTAACCTTTTTCAATGATATGAGAAAACAAAAAATAAGTGCTTGCTAAAGAACTGAATTTTTGTGACAACAAATACACTAACAGAAATGACAAACTTAATTATTATAGTTCTACATGTTGATGTAACAGGTACATCTACATGTAAGATGACAACTCAATCTTGCTTTTGAAGAAAAACATACACATAAACACACAGACAAAGAGACACAAATGTGTTTGACTGAAGAATCTTGAATGTTGCATCTTGGGCCCAAAGGATAAACCTAACTTTCGGTAGTAGAACTTCAAGTGGAAGAACTGAATCATTACTGTAGTTTTAAGACAGAAATGTTTGTTTTATGATACGAGTGTTTGGTTTTTTTCTTTTTCATTTCTTTGTAGAGAGAACTTATTCACTAAATATATGCAAACATATAGTTCTTATTTACTCCCATACATCTAAAGCAAAGACTTGGTAACTATTCAGATGATGAGTGCTATGACTGGTAAAGGAATTAACCTTAAAATGAATCACTAAAAGTCTGAGGCAATCATTAAGCTGTTTGTTGTCCTGTTCTAAAATATTCTAGGAGTCTAAATTTTCATGTGGATAGGACATAGCTAAGTTGAAATAAAGGTGACCTTTGTTTTCATACTCCAGTCAGCACCATTCAGCAGTCCTATGAAGAATGGAGTGAGAGGACAGGAAAGGGAAAGGAAAACTACCATATCCCTAGTTTATGGATATAAAAATATTTCTCTAATTATAAAGACTGTGAGCTCCTTGAGGCCGGTGATTGTGAGCTCCTTGAGGACGGTGACAAACAGTAGATACTCAATAAAGGCTGGTTGACCAAATGAATAAATGTTACAGTTAGGGTGCTCATTCACTCCCACAGCTGTCTATCAATAGGATTTCAAGGAAGCTACTTAATGTAACGAGTAGAATGGTTTAGAGAAGAATTCCCTTTTCCCCAGACAGACAGAGATCATAAAAATTGGGTTGATCTACCTCATTACTCTTGCTTTGAGATAGTGTCAGGCTATCATTGGTCAGTTCCTCATCATCAGCACTGTTTCTGCTAAGAACTTTACTCTTCTTCTTCTTGCAACCCCCTTCACTGGCAGGGCTGCTATGATCTTCATCATTGCCTTCATCATTCTCATCCTCGTCACTCACACTTCCCTCATCTTCATCATCTTCATTGTCTCCATCACTTCCTTCTTTCTGAGATGCAGATCTCCCCTTTCTCTTTACTACAGTAGGTCGCCAATCATTGTCATCTTCGCTGTCATAGTCATCCATATCATTCAGCTCTTCCATGGAAACAAAATCCAAAAGTGGTCGATTTCGACGAAGGTTCCACTTTTTTGGCTCACTGACTTGCTCCTCTGTAGTGGTTGCTGCAGTGGGGACTGAAGGAGATGTGTTAACAGCAGGACTTGTGGCTGGTGCGGTGGCAGCAGCAGAAGCAGCCACATTATCAGATACTGTTGCTTTTTCTTTATCCTCTCTCTCCTTCTCTTTCTCCTTTTCTTTCTCCTTCTCTTTTTCCTTCTCTTTCTCCTTTTTCTTTCTAGGTCTTTCTCCATTTTCTTCTTCCTCCTTCTTTTCCATTTTAATTAACTGTTTTTCTGATGACAGTATTTCTTCCTCTGCAGAATTTTTAAGTTGTTCCTCTTTTACTTTAATATCTTCATTCAGTTCTTCTTCTAAAATATTTTCTTCAGAATCACTACAGGAACCTTCTCCACTGTCCTTTGAAGGATCTTCACTTCCATTACCACTCCCTTCAGAATCTGTTGAAAATATGAGAAAAAAAAACCACACATATGTATATACATACACACACACACACACAACGCTGACACAAATGAAACCACCAAAATTTGTGAGTAACTTGCAAAACAATATAAACAAATTTAAGTCAAAGAATGATAGACATTCCCAACCTGATTAAATAATAAATCAATGAAGTTGGTATAATGGTTCTAATTCAATATAGCACTAATGAAGATGAATATATGTAACTCTAAATTAAAATGTTTTTTAAAAAGGAACACTATTTTGTGTTATATAGCTCATGCTATACGTGGTACCCTAGAAGCATTTTTTTTTCCTACAGGTAAAGGTGCTTCTTTTTAAACTGGGCACTTGATTTTAACTTAATGATATAATACAGACCAAATTCTTCTTCTCTTCCATCTTCATCTCATAAACTGTAAGAACTTACAAGCGTTGAGTCACATTGAGAACAAGAAAAACCTGGCCCAAAAAACTTGGGTCTCATTTATTTTATTCCTTACCCAGCAAAAATGAACACAGCTATTTATGACAGGCAACACCCCTAACATACTAATCAATTTTAGGAGTATCAAGTACACAGGTGAAAGGAGACAATAGCATGGCATAGTAAATGGAAGTTCCAACAGCAGTTATCAATTTTCCTGCTGATTAGTATACTATTCATACCAATAAGAGCCACTTAAACTTTAAAAAAGCCCCCTAGAATGAAAGAAATGAGTAATTTTTTAAAAAAACAAATCCATCTTGAAAGAAGCAACCATGGTAGTCATTAAAAAGATTGGCTTAGACTATTAAAGAGTTCATTCAGGACTACAAGCTTTCTAGCAAGTTTCTTCCATCCCTGCCTAGGGCAGCCCAGGCCATCTTGGCCTAACACTACTCAATAAATAACCTCCTGATCCTCTTTATACCTAATTGAATAAATAAAAATCTAAAATTTGAAATAACGAGAAGAAAAAAAAAGGAAGGGAAGCTGAAAGAAGTAAGAAACAAGTGGTCATTTTCAGGTCATGGCCAACAACTATAGTAAAATCTTTAAGGTGATACATTCTTTGAGCCTATAACTAAGAAAAGGATAATAATAAAATGGTGAAAAAAAGTCTATGCTTCCACACCATTTTAAGTTCTGTTAACTCAACCAGGCTTAGCTATTATAATTAAATGGACATTAAAAGTAAAGAAAGTAAAAAAAAAAAAAAAGTGAAGAAAATTATAATTAGGTATCTAAAATATCCTAGAAATCCTTTACAAAAGGCTTAAAAAAAAAATCCTGCAAGTTAAATCAATTAAAAATATAGTAATGTACAATAGATACTGACTGGCCCTACAAAATATTTGTCAATCTCAAGATTAACACACAGGGACCCACAGCTTATTATAACTGTTGTGAAAAAACACTCATCCTAAACAATCTTACATAGGACACAGGAGCAATATCATTTAGGTCAACAATCCCTTATTTGGAACTTATGGAGTCAGATAGCTTTCAGAATTTTGATTTTTTTTTTTTTTCCCAGATTTTGGAAGGGTAGCATGGTGTATACACAACGTCTTACACTAAAATCTCCAATGAGTCTATGGCACTATCCTATAATCAAATACATTTCCGCAGTGAAAAGTATAAATATTTACAAATGTGATAAGGAAACATTACAAATAAACTATCATTTCTAGTTAGGTTTTACCAAAAACAAGTTTGTATCAAATTTAGGAAACACCTTTAGATTTGAGCTTCCTGATTTTCAAAGAGTGTAAATCCAGTATCACCCACAACTAGGTAACTTCTTTTCAGTCCAACAGTTATATAAATCATTAAGAAAATTATGATTTTTTTAATACCACTCATAATTAAACCCAACCTACCAAAAAAAAAAACCACCTACTTCTGGAAAAAATAAAAATAATAATGATTTCTAGATTTTTTTTAGATAAGAATCTAATAAATAATAAGCAGAGTTGACCAAATACTTCTAAGGCAAAAAGAGTCTCTGTGCATAGTGACTAAAAACTGGAACATCTTGCAAATGATGCCATAATTAAGAGAGATGGCCATAATTAAGAGAGATACTCCTTAAAGTACCTAAAAAAGGGCGCCTGGGTGGCTCAGTTGGTTAAGTATCTGCCTTCAGTCCAGGTCATGATCCCTGGGTCCTGGGATAGAGCCCCACATCAGGCTCTCCCCTCAGCAGGGAGTCTGTTTCTCCTTCTGCCTCTCACTCTGTTCATGCTCTCTCCTTCTCTCTCTCTCAAATAAATAAATAAAATCTTTTAAAAAATTAAAATAAATAATAAATTAAAATAAATAAAATCTTAAAAAAATTAAAAGTACCTAAAAATTACTAATAAAAACTTAGTAGATATAAAAGTTAGGTTAACTGGGGCACAAATGTAGGTACCTAATCAAAACTGAGACAAATCCAACTTTGTTATTACTTGGTAAAGTTTGCAAAATGTTAAGAATTTTTATGATTTTTGTCTTGGTGGTTGTTGCCAATGCCAATCATTTCTAAATGCATGGGGGTGGGGGCGACTGGGTGGCTCAGTCAGTTAAGCAACTGACTGGTGGTTTAGGCTCAGGTCCTGATATCATGGGTCATGGGGTTAAGACCCATGTGGGGCTCTGCACTCAGTGGGGAACCTGCTCAAGATTCTCTCTCACTCTCCCCCGCCCCTGACTCACACGCAAGTGTTCTCACACTCCCTCAAAGAAAATAAACAAATCTTTAAAAAAAAAAAAAAAAAAAAAAGTATGGCAAAATTGGTACTCCTTGATTGTTTTTGTTTTGTAATCACCTCAATAGAAATAAATTTGAAAAGAAAAAAGATTTAAATGTTTTACATCTATTAACATATTATTAGATAAATCTGAAATCTTCCCACAAATCCAAATCCTAATAGCTTACCAAACCCTTCATTCTCCAAATATAATATATTATCCATACTCCAACTGCAGGCATCAGAAATATATCAAATTTTATGGCTTTGATTTCTGAAAAATAACTTCTTCATCTGATTAGTCATCACTTCTTTTTGATACATATGCACTTGAGGGATGGAGATAAACAATATTTAGTTACAAGCATAGCTTGACAAAAACGACGATGAAAAAATCAGTCTTTGGCTGTCTATAATTCTATTCTTATAGGCTGCAAATAAAAATGTCTTATTATTACAAATTCAAACAATGACTGTGTCAAGTTCCAAATCCATCACTCTTATATCTTTTTTTTTTTTTTTCAAGTTAATAGACTAGAGAAATAAGTCAGATACTTCAAATAAGTCAGTTGCTTCTTAGCATTAGAAGAGAAGTAATTCTGGGATGACTGGGTGGCTCAGCTGGTTAAGCAACTACCTTTGGCTCACCTCATGATCTCGGCGTCCTGAGATTGAGTCCAGCAGCAGGCTCCCTGCTCACCAAGGAGTCTGCTTCTCCCTCTCCCTTCTTCCCCTTCCCCCTGCTTGTGTTTGCAAGCTCTCGATCTCTCTCTAATAAATAAAATCTTAAAAAAAAAAAAAAAAAAGTAAGGCCACCTGGGTGGCTCTGTCATTGGTCATCTGCCTTTGGCTCAGTTCATGATCCCAGCATCCTGGAATGAAGCCCCACATCAGGCTCCCTACTTGGTGGGAAGCCTGCTTCTCCATCCCCCTTTTCCCCTGCTTGTATTTGCTCTCTCGCTGTCTTTCTCTCTGTCAAATAAATAAATAAAATCTTAAAAAAAAAAAAAAAGTAATTCTAACTCTACAATAAAAATCGTTCCTTAAAAAAAAAAAAATCTTTAAGGGACACCTGGGTGGCTCAGTTGGTTAAGCAGCTGCCTTCGGCTCAGGTCATGATCCCAGCGTCCTGGGATCGAGTCCCACATCGGGCTCCTTGCTCCGCAGGGAGCCTGCTTCTCCCTCTGCCTCTGCCTTCCACTCTGTCTGCCTGTGCTCGCTCTCTCTCTCTCTGACAAATAAATAAATAAAATCTTTAAAAAATAAAAATCTTTAAAATTGAAATAGTTAAATAAAAGGTACCTTTCTCAAATATACAATATATAAAAATCTCTCTAAGTAATAGCTATTTCAACTAATAGAAGTTAAAAAATTTTTTACAGATACACAATTAAAAGAACAATCTTCAAGAATTCCTTTACAATATTCAATGCTTAAGTTCTCCCCATGATAAATATTAAACAACAAAATTATATTTAATTCAGTTTTATTTTAGCTTTGCAACATAAAGAATGACCTTTGTTCATTAACCTTAATTAACTATTTTGTTCCCTAATCTACTGTAATAGTAATTAGTGTTTATAAATATACAGAATATGTAATAGACAGATTACCAGTCTACTGGTCATTCAGTTATCACCTTGGGGCTATTTTTTACTAATCCTGTATTTTCTCTTTTTAAAAAAGCCAATCAGGGGTGCGTGGATGGCTCAGCAGGTTAAAGCCTCTGCCTTCGGCCCAGGTCATGATCCCAGGGTCCTGGGATTGAGCCCCGCATCGGGCCCTCTGCTCAGTGCAGAGCCTGCTTCTCTCTCTCTCTCTCTGCCTGCCTCGCTGCCTACTTGAGTTCTCTGTCAAATAAATAAATAAAATCTTTAAAAAAAAAAATAAAAATAAAAAAGCCAATCAATCAACACAACTCATCCTCTACTCATTATCTCTAGTTCCAGCTGTGTCATTTATCATTTTCTGAATAAATCTGGACCAGTGGCTCTCAAGTAAGAACAATTTGGAATACTGTCTCAAAGAGAACATTGGCAATGTTTAGACAATGAATGATTGCCATGAAGGTGGGGGTGGGGGCAGGAAGGGACGATGCTACTGGCAGTTAGTAAGTAGAAAACAGATGCTGCTAAACATTCTACAGTAAACAGGAAAAGCCTCTTACAAAGAATTATACAACAACAAATGCCAACACTGCCGAGATTGGGAAACCCTGGTCTAGCAATTAAAGGCCTTAATTTGACCTTATTATACTTGCCCAGGTGCATCTCTTATTCTTTTACTCAATCCTGATTCCCAAATATAAATGATATTTTCCAGCCTCCACACTTCTAACACTTAATAGTTTCCCTCATCTATACTGCCTCTCTCTCAGTTCCTAGTTCAACTCTTATCTCCTCAGTGAATTGTTCTAGATAAATCTAGTCTACAGTAGTCCTATCTCCTTGACTTGAACGACAAAAAGGAATCAATCATGCTTTGTGTTATCTGTTATTTTACTTACTTAGTTATTCTAATATTATCACATTTCTTTGTGAATTCACCATAATATTCAGCAAAATGCTCCTAAACAAAACTACACATCATCAATGATCATTATCTTGATCCACTTAGCCAAAATTAGATTAAGTACAAAATGCCACCAAAGCAAAGTCTCAGCCAGACTCTTCCAGCTAATTTTCTGGCAATTTGGCCTAATTAAATTAACTACGGATCAAGATCTAAAGTTAATCACCTTACTCCAGCAAGCAGGTTAGAGGGGACACAACACTGCTATTTTGTCTTAGTTAACAAAAGTTATATATGCACTCATCTTCAAAGACATTCCACTTATATATCTACCTTTTATATCTGTGTGTGTGTGTGTGTATTCCACTTATATATATCAGATAACTAGGTAATTTATCTTAACCCCAATTACAGGACCAAGTCTCAAATATAACCACTTTAACTAGCCTGAATGATGAAACTGCCAATAATCTGAAATTTGTAATTTCATATGGTCCAACATTTCCATATATTGTTCTTCTGGTGACTATCACCATAATTCTAATGTGATTATACTCTGTCCTCAATCAGAACTGAGAAATTGAGGGGCACCTGGGTGGCTTAGTTGGTTAAGTCTCTGTCCTCAGCTCAGGTCATGATCCCATGATCTGGGATTAAGCCCCACCAGCTCCATGCTCAGCAAGGAGCTTGCTTCTCTTTCTCCCTCTGCCCCTCTCCCTGCTTGTTCTCACTCTCTCAAATGAATAAATAAAAATCTTAAAAAAAAAAAAAAAGAAAAAAAAAAGAGGGGCACCTGGGTGGGTCAGTGGGTTAAGCCTCTGCCTTTAGCTCAGATCATGATCCTGGGGTCCTGGGATCAAGCCCCACATCAAGCTCTTTGCTCAGCGGGGAGCCTGCTTCTCCACCTCCCTCTGCCTGCCTCTCTGCCTACTTGTGATCTCTGTCCGTCAAATAAATAATTAAAAAGAAGAAAAATCTAACTAATTTCACATTAAAGATGAAATGAGAGATGATCTATTTTCAGTCTGTACTCTTCTAAAGTCAGAGGCTTATACTTATTAACCATCAATAATCAATCACTTGACAATCTTATCGGCAGGTCATTTTTTGAGCAATATTTACGTTTTCCTATTTTATTATCCGAGAAACACATGAATAATATTATGTTTATCTGCAAGGTGCTGAATATAATATTTCAGAATTGTCTATATTCTTAATGCCGAACAGAAATAGGAAATTTTATAGTCAGAATTTCTGATTTCAAAAAGGAAAAGAAATTGATGCACAGAATCCTGTTAACAAAAATTAAGGCCAATCAATCTAATCATTTTAACGTTAAGCTCTAAGGGAGTCAGTAGTTCATTCAACAAGTCATTTCTACACATTGTTTTGGAAAGAAGCTTTGGACAGATAGATGATTGGCTACTAATTCTCCACCTCCAGTTTAATCTATTCCTATGTAAGGGCTGGGATTCCACAATTCTTACATGACTGAAAACCAGTGATAAGTCTAATATTTTATTTCCTGTAAGAGTCCAACTACCTCAGGCTAAAGAACGGATTCAAACAAGAAACATTGGTAATCTATAGTAAGCCACCATGTTAGTTATGGGGGACACCGATGCACCTTAACCTAGAATGGAAAATAGGATTCAATTTCTACTATTAACTATTTTAAACAAAATAATTTACTACTATAATCTCCTTTGCAGTAACATAATGAGAACTACACAGTAACCAAGGAAGTAAATTACAAATAGAGCAGACTAGATATGATAACAAGAGGGAATAGAAAGTACTTTTTTAGCACTATAAAAAGATATTTTAAAAAACTGTCAGACTAACAAAACTCATCCTCCCACTTTTCACACATAATTGATAATTCCCATCAACTCTGATTAAGATTTAACAAGGTCAGGAATCTTCACTTAGCTTGAAACCAAAAGTTATCTTGAAAAACAGTTTGTATCATTAGATTGTTTTAACCTTTGTAAGGAAACAGGATACCTGTGCATAACTATAATTCAATAAACAAAAAGAAAAAAATCTACAAAGTCAGGATTTATTGTCACAGAAACAATTATGGAATACCTAAAGATTAAGCTTTGGAGTTTTTTCATAATGGTATTCAAGTAAGTCATAACCTCTGAAACCCAATAACTATTGTCACAGTTAACAAGCTCTACCGAAACTACATTCTAACCAAAAATATCATCTACCAAGATTCTCAACAAGAGAACTTAAAGAATTTTGGCTCCTCTCCCTTCCCTTTCTTTCCTTCTTTGGAAGTACCAAACATCAGTGAATTGACTAAGCTGGAGAGAAATTGGCTAAGAAGCAAAGGTTAAAAACCAATTAATCAAGATAAACTTAACTTTTGATTGTTGGGAGTGACCTCAATTAGCCACAATATCCAAGTAGTTTCAGTTTAAGATTACATCTAATTATTTTTAGGATCTAAGGAGCAAAAAGACTTAAATTTTGGCATCAAAGGCATGGATTACATCCATTATGGCCTAAGTGACCTCAAGCAAGTTCTTTAAACTCAAGTCCCCTGTTATCTGTAAAATAATATCTCCTTTACTACGCTATTATAAAAGTTAAATGAGATTACAATAATAAAAAGTTCTCAGTAAATCAACATGCAAATTCTACTTGTTGGTGCTATTTAGAGTAATAATGGAAACATAACACAACCTAATTTCATCTTACCATCCCCAGCAGAAGAAAGGAAGGAAGGAAGAAATAAAGAAAGAAAGAGCGAGCAACGGAAAGGAGAGAGAGATGACTAAGCACAGAAAACTCTCTGGGAGAATACTTTAAAATTATTAAAGGGATGAAACTGAAAAGTCTTTAATTTCTTACTTTACTTAAACTTCCATCAGAAGGGGCAAAATTATAAGTAATTTTTATTGTGCATGTATGTATTAGTATTTCTCACATAAAATATTTAAACAATTTATATGCATTTCTCAGATTCTCACGATTAAAACTCTACACATATATCTATACATGTGAAGTACAATAAACAGAAGATACCATGGAAAACCGTATTTTTCTGTTTTCCAATCTCGTACAATGTGAACATAGGGCCTTTTTTAAAAAGTTTGTTTTTAAAATCACAAAACATAATGAGTAAGCACATATCTTTGTACTTAGGAGATTTTTGAAGAGCCCAATCCACAAGGTCCAACACCTACCACAAAGCACAACTTTTTACTCTGGTCAACTTTATTCTGATAAGGGAGCGAATAGACAAAAAGCAAAACTCCCCTCATAGGGTGCCAAGTGATCTGAATAGAGAAGAACCCTGCTTATGGGCTGTTCATGGCTCACATTACTCTCAGGATATTATCTGACTTTCGGATACTTCTATATTTTTTTCCTCTATCCATAAAATAAGCATAAATTATTTTTGCGTAAAGAACAGAGAAAATTCCGCTATCTATAAGTTCTTTTCTATCTGTTAGTATCTGAGCATCAATATAAACAGAAGCAATGATAGGGATCTAGTGAAAGGATCTTAGGGAAATGTGAGAAAATAAATGAAGTTTATGTGCTTTAACTTTAAATTGGCATTTTAATCAAAACCGATTTTTTAAGAGGGTCTGAAAATAAGCCCAACTTTCAGAAAGCTGGGAAAAGGGAAGAAAATGAAACATTTACCTGAGGCATCTCCAACTTTAAAATCACTGTCATCTGAACTATCATAATCGAGAGCTTCTAGCAGAGAAGCTGCCAAAGGCTTCACCTGCCTCCTCTTGGAGCTGCGATCCACTGTTAAGAGAAAAACATTACACCGTCATTAATAATCACGCCAAGCACAGAAGACAGCGGTGATGCTAAGGGAAGATACAGATGACCTCGAGCAGGGAATCTTTGTCTACTTCAGTTCTCAGCACAAAAAGTGTCGGAAGCTTGCTTGGGGTGGGCACACGGTCTGGGGAGGGCGGGCCAGCAGCACAGGCTCCAGGCTGGGGAGAAGCCAAGGGGAACCCCGGCCAGCCAAAATCAAAGCTGACCCCCGTAACAACATCCTCTTATTTTTCAGCGACTCGCTCAAAATCCCTCACTTAGACACGGAGACAGTCAGCAGAAAGAAAACGCGAAGCCCAGGTAGTGAAAAAAGCCTTGTTCATTCCCGCAGATGTGGAAGGGAAGCGCCCACGAAAGGTCCAGCTTCCAGCGGAAACCTGCCGCCCCCACCCTGCGCCCACCGGCCCTGACTTCTAGAAGGGCTGAAATGCACCTTTCTCCCGGCAGAGGCCTCTGACACACTTACTAAGGAATCCGTGAGGTGGTCGTTTGGAGGAGACCTAGGGAGAGGCTGCGAGAGCCTAGGCAGCGCTGAGGTCTGGACTGATACCGCGGGAACAAATCCGAAAGATGCTACTTAAAATCGGCGGCAGCGCCGCCGACCGGACCCGGGCGCCTCAAGAGCAGCCCCTCCCGCCCCCCACCCCGCCCCCTAGTCCTCGCCGAACCGGCCCCGGCTGCTCGCGCCCCTTCCCACGGCGCTCCCCTGCCGGAGGCTCCCTTAGGCCCCGGCAGCTCTGGGGGAGTTAATTTCCTCCGTTAAAACTGTTAGAAAAAAATAAAAGAAAGAAAAACTTTATTAGCCTGCACCAGAAGAAACAAAAGACCCAGAAATGAATTTGCACAGTCCGAGGTCGATTGCCTGAGACAATAGAGAAAGCAACGACCCGGATACAGCTCGGAAGAGAAGGAAGTGAAAACCCAAGGCAAAGCGCGGCCCTAAGAGCAGCAAGAGGCTTGAGCGCGTGCGCCGGACTTGCAGCGGCTCTCCGTCTCTCCTGTTGGAGGAGCCGAACAGATCCGAGTGAGAACCGATTGGGAGCCGAGCGGAGCCGAGTAGTGACGAGCAGGAGCAGAGGGCCCTCCCGGACCCGGAGCGGCTCTTCCCACAAATCACTGAGGCTCCACCCCCGCCCCCCCCGCCCAAATCTGTGGGACGCCAACGTTTGTTACTGGTGTCGGTTTCCTAAGGAGTTGCTCAGAGTACATTTTACAGAAAGAGCCGTTTCTAGCTTAAGTTACTAGCACAAACATTAGTAATACCAACAGCAACATTCTACCTGCTGCCTCTATAAATTGCAACCCTTTAAATATTTTGGAACATCGAATATTTTATTTCCTGAAAGAGGGAAAGGTGAGAATCGCATTAGACTTCGCTAATTTGAAAATAAAACTGCGACGGGGGAAACTGCGAGGGGGGAAAACCATTAATTTAGTTATATTAATTAACTGTTATTACAACGAGTGTATTGCGGACAGTCATTTTCACATTAAAAAAAGTATTTAATTTTACTGAAAATACATCTAGGGGGGAAAAATCCATTTCACAAGTATATCGTGTGTTACGTCAGGATGTGTGTGCACGTAGATGTGAAATAATGCCTTACATTCACTTAGGGAATTTTTTTTTCATGATGGAATTTTATTTTCCCTTCAAAAGTTGGCAGATTAAGTGATCTATTGTCAATGACCTTTATAAATGAAAAATATTAGAACAACTTTGGAATCTTTTAATCCAGAAAAATGGCAAACAGACCTTATGACAACTGAGGCATTCAAAAGGGAATTTATTTTTTAAGGTGAATTTTTAAATCCGTAAAAATTCGGGTCAATATATACAACTGGATATGGCAGCCCTTCAACAGTTTCAAATGCCACATTTATTTATATACAGGATAAATACTTTTTAAACAATATTAAAATGTTAGAATCTGACTAGCATTAGTACTTGACAAAAGTTTACATATAGATAGAGAAAGGATTTGGATGAAGTTTACTCAGTTCACTAGTTTATTCCACATAAAAGCATGGAGTGGTAGTGTTTGTAACGTGGGAAAATAAATTTGTGGGAATCAAATCATATAATGCAATAGTGGAGCTTACTCTTTAAAGAAACATGTTGAATTATTTTGTGAACTGGAATTGAATTTTATAATATTAAATTTGACAAAAAATAGCAAATATTTACACAAAGTAGTATAATTTATGGAATAATTATACAGAGGGTGGAAGGACTGTAAGATAGTTGTCTTTTCCATTCCAGAACTTAAGGTACAGGTAAGGATAAAAATGGGTCAGACAATTGCTGTATATTGTGAGACAGGCTACCAGAGTTAAGAACACACATGCTAAGAAGAGAGAAGGCATTCAGGGAAGGCTTCCTGGAGAAAGTGATAGAACCAGACATAGTCTGAACTTACCTGAAAAAAGGAGAAAGGAGAAAAAGAGACAGAAGTGTTCCAGACCAAGAAAGGGTCGTGTACAAATGCTCAGGGCTAGGGTTACCTAGTTAGATTCCCCAAAAGCTGGACTACTTCTAATGTCCCAGGACATTCGACCATAACAGTAGTTGTATAAATTATATCGCAACCTCATCTTTCTGTTTCCCTTATCCCTGCCAAAAATGCAAACTCTTCCAATCTCTAAGAATCTCTAGTCCCTCATCCACTGCTGTGTGCCCCTCAAACCTTTCCACAGTGCTATAGAAACTTACATTCCTGAAATTTAAAACTTACTTAGTAAACCCTCTTCCTTTCTGTGTCCTTGTCTAAAATGGAAAGTTACCCTGCAGCCCTCTCAATTGGAGGTCACTCAGCCTCCCACACCTCATTTTCTCAAGATCCAGAGGTGGCATCTAATCCTTAATACTCCCCACTGGCCTTCAGACTTGTTATTCCTCCAGTTAAAAGCCTAGAAAATTAATTATTTGGCCAGCTCCACTTTGGGAACTTAATTTCCATTCTTTTTCAAACATTAACCATACTAAGGATTGTTTTACATCTGAGGTTAGAGAACCAAACATTCCACTCTCCTCCTAGATTCATTGGGAGGAATTATGCTGAATTATCTAAAAGGAAAAAGACACTCCAAAAGCTAGCATTTAAGTTTCTATAAGAAAAATTCCTAGGAATAGATTATCTTTTTTTTCCCCAGAGATTTTATTAAAGGTCTTTACAGAGCAAAATCCAGACTCCAGATCCAGCTGCCAAGGATACCCTGTTATCCTGTGGGTACTGGGAGCAGCGCAGCATAGCAGGACGCTCTAGATTCCCATCCTTCTGTTCCAAGATGGGGGTGGTAGGCAATATCTCATCTTTGGGTTCCACAACTCTCACATGATCAAGCATGGGCTTCTTAGAGCCAATCTTACTACTTGGGTCCCTGGGAAGCATGATCTTCACTTTGATGCCTAGCACATCCCATCTGAGGAGCACATGGTACACAACAGTGTCAACACAGTAGTTAGGGTTCCCACTGTGAATCATCAGGCTATCTAAAAACATCATAAATTTAGCCCTCTGTCCTTGCACTTTCTCAGACACCAAGATCTCACAGCTTTTGGCCCCACACTTCATGATGAACTGCCGTACATCATAACAGGCCCTCTGCACAGCAGGTCCTCTTAGGAGTTTGTATCAGAGAGACTCTGCCCTAGCAATAGCACACAAACCTCTTGTGGTCACCTTTTCAATTTAAAGTTCTACCCTGTACCCCGCAAATCAAGCCTCTTCTGAACCCAGTGGTCAATTCCCAGATCTGCTAGCCCTTCTCACCGAGAACATTCTGTGTCCTGATGGCCAAGACATCGATTTCTCTCCTAGTTGGTGTAATTCAGACCTCAACCCCAGAGTAGCCATCTTCAGCCATTACTCACTTCGTAAGTGAGAAATTCATTCAGTTCAGCTTTAAAGATGCCATTGGAAACAAACTTCTCTTCTTGGAAATTTGCACCACCATCTTGCTGTCACGGGCCACTGCTAGAAATAAACTTTCTGAATAAAAAAATGTAAACAGGGGCGCCTGGGCTCAGTGGGTTAAAGCCTCTGCCTTTGGCTCAGGTCATGGTCTCAGGGTCCTGGGATCGAGCCCAACATCGGGCTCTCTGCTCAGTGGGGATCCTGCTTCCTCCTCTCTCTCTGTCTGCCTCCTGCCTACTTGTGATCTCTGTCTGTCAAATAAATGAATAAAATCTTAAAAAAAATGTAAACATATTTATATTCAACAAACATTGTCTAATTGCTCTCTGAAAATAGGCTGTACTAATATATATTATCACCAAGAGTACAGGAGGATTCTTTCCAAACCCCTGGTCATTGAGTATTCATAGTCATTTTTTTAACTTTTAATTTTTAAGTAGTTTTGGATTTATGAAAAAATGAACAATAATACTGAGCTTGTATATACTCCTCACTGTGCTTCCACTAATGTCAACATCTTGCATAACCACGTTACATTTACAATTCTAAGAAATGATCATTAGTACAGTATTATTAAACCACAAACTTTATTTGGATATTGCTAGTTTTCTCACTAATGTCCTCTTTTGCTCCAAGATCCAACCCAGAGGACCATGTTGCATTTAAATTAGCAATCTTTTTAACCTTTGCAATACATGTGTTAAAAGAAAAAAAAAAAGACAATAAGGAAAAAAAGAAGGAAGGAAAGAAACAGAGAAAAAGAAAAGAAATTCAAATTGGGAATTGCTTTTTGATTTGTATTTAATGTGGAAGAAACTGCTAGATGTTTCCCAATACCTATTATCCTTGCCTAGAAAAATAAAAGTCCCAAATTTTAACTAGACATAAGTTTTTCCTTTTTCCTTTTCTTTCTTTCTTTTTTTTTTTTTTTTTTGAAAAGATTTTACTTATTTATTTACCTGAGAGAGAGAGAGACCAGTGGGGAGGAGCCCAGAGCCCAGCACAGGGCTCAAGCTCAGGACCCTGAGATCATGACCTGACCCCAAATTAAGAGTCTGATGCTTAACTGACTGAGCGCTCAGGTGCCCCATTAGACGTGTTTTTCAAGAATAGAGACTACATTTCCTAATCTTCTCAAAGTTATATGTGGTTACATAATTAAGTTCTGGCCAATGGGTTGCTAGCTGAAAAGGTATGTACAACAGGAAATTACATGAAATGAATTATTTCTTTTTTTTTTTCTTTTCTGGAAGTCCACCCCCCACCCCCAATCATTGTGACTAGAATTTCCAGTACACTGCTGAATAAAAGTAGTGAGGGCATACTTCCTTGTCTTGTTCTTGATCTTAGAAAGAAAGCTTTCAACCTTTCACTGTTTTAGTCTGATGTTAGCTGTGGGTTTTCATAGATGCTTTCATTTCATAAAAGAATAACTTCTTTTCTGTTTCTAGTTTGCTGATTTTTTTCATTTTGAAAGAATTTTGAGTTTTATCAAATGCTTTTTCTGTATCTATTGGAACAATCATGTGGATTTTATACTTTTGTAAGTTTGTCAGTATAGTGTAGTACATTGATTTTCATATGTTGAGCCAACCTTGCATTACTGGTACAAATTCCATTTAGTCACGGTGTATATGTTGGATTCAGTTTTGCTAGTATTTTATTGAGTATTTTTGCTTCTATGTTCATAAGGACTATTGCTTTGCTTTTATTTTAGTCATATAAAGAATCTTTATTGTTTATGAACTGCCATTTTAGCATCTCCTATAATATTTTTCTATATGTCTTGAAGGCACACATTGTAAATTACTATTGGCATTCTTAACTCAGAAAAATTTGAATCTCTTAGTGATATGCCACCTTCTCGTTAAAATACTTGTGTTATAGAATCCATCATGCTTTTCTTTTTGTTCTACATTCAATTCAAGGTATTCATGCATTAGTACACATATTGGGAAAATAACTATTTCCTAATTGTTGCAACCACAGACTACCTCAATGTGGTATTTTGCCAAAGAATACTCTTAATGTTCACAAATCAAACTGAACATGATTGTACAAGCATCATCAACAAGTATTAAAAGCAGGATTATATGTAGAAATGTTCCTTCAAACTACTCCTACAAAAGTTGGTGAAGTAAGGAGCATAGTGTTGAATGGACACTTGCTATATGAAAACAATAACAACAACAGAAAAACAAAAGACAGTGAACAGAGAGTCTGCAAACCTGAATTTGAATCCAAGCTTTGCCACTGAATTTGAATCCAAGCTTTGCCACTGAATTTTTGCTTGATCTTTAAAAAGGCAACTTGAACTCTTTAAGCCTCTGATTCCTCATTTAGAATCTGGACATGATAATAATAACTTCTCTCATTAATTGAAAATTTTGAGAAGCAGATGACAAAGGACTCTCTCCAAAATTACTCCAGAAAATGGGAAGGGAAAAAAAAACAAGAACTAGGAGGACATGTAATGCACATAATAATGTAAAAAGAAGAGAAAAAAGTTATAATGAAATATAAATAATTATTGATAATGAAATTTTGAAATTTAATACAGTTATTAAGCAAGAATAGGTAACCAAAAGAACCATAATTTTTAAAGATTATAACCAAATCCAAGAGATTTGGAGGTAAAGAGATGGGAACCCTGGGAAAAGTAAATAAGAGAAATGAAAACAAAAATTGAATTGTCATATATGGTTCAAGGGAGAAGCTGAAGATCCTGATTAATTTTTCTAATCCAGGAAAACACAAATCAGTTTGTTATAAATCTAAGGATAATGTATCTGGTTCACAAAGGGTAGTTGAACACGTGAATTATCTTTCTACCCTTCCCAAATTTCACTGAAGTTACAGAATAAATATAAAAATAGAAATAAGGCCATAAAGCCGTAGTACTGTAATAAACACAGGAGGAGTGTCATGGGCAAACTTTTGAAGACTATTAAGGAATTTTGATAGTTACAGAAGTAGGCTCAGATTGCCAACAACACCCACCAAACTAAGAAGCTAATAATTTCATCCAGGTGAGAAAAAGGAGTTAGTGAAGTGAGATTTTCCTATAAAGTATCCACATAACCCTCCGATGAGAGATAATAAGGCCTGTAAAAAGGGCTAAGACTTGGACAACAATCTGGGTGTTTCATTAAAAGGAAAAGGTCACATAACAATCCCATTTTCAGCTTCTTCTCTGGAATAAAAGTTCAAATTCAGTTCTAATAAGTGGGAAGTCTGACTCCAGAAATTTTCAGAACAGGCACTAGCTTTATAAGAGAAAGAATGATAGTGAGCCCAGTGACTCTCAACTGCCACAGGAAATAGAAAAATCTAGCATTACAAATACTCATAAACCATAAAGGACAGGCTACTCATTCCCATGCACCCTCCCATACCACCGACCTTCTTCCCACCCACTATAACCACTGGAGCAGGGACGTCTGTAAACAGCTTGCATTCATTACCTACCCAGTGAAGAGGGCTTCTTATTTAGGCAAGGTATATAAATTCTAGCTACGAATACCATGCATTCTATGTATACAGATATATAGGTAAGTAAGCAAGCTTCAATTATTAAAGTAAAACTAACAACATGAGAGGAACTAAAGTTTTAAAAACCTTTAAAACAATTATATAATTCAGATATATCAGGCTTCTATGTCCACCATGAGATTTAGAAGGTGAAAGGAAGGCAGAGGCCATCTACTTTTAGCAGCAGCAGCAACAAAACAAGTTTCATTATCTATGAAGATAGAATCCACATTCTGACATCTGCTCAGCCAGCTTCACAGGTATAAGGTTATGGTGAAGGAACAGTTCTGGAAAAGGTTAGCAACGATAGCTGCACTCATTTTCTGACTTCTAGATCACAGCTACAAGTGTATGATCTTCACACTAAAGTCTGATTGGATCCCTAACTTTCCCTCCAGCCTTTCAAATGACTTTATATGCACTATATTTCTTTTCTGCCTAATATACCTAGAGTGGTTTCTGTTTCCTCTACTGAAACCTTGTCTGATGCTGTGTTTAGTACAGAAAGATATTCAGAAAATATACAAGTAAAACCTCAAAATGGGAATTTAAAATTTATTATTTAACTTGGTGTAGGTCAAAACACAGTGGTGATTTTATTACCAGTGGAAAATAAGATTTGGGCAATCCAAGGCATGCACGATGAAAGAGTTGTTTACATTATTACATATGATAACCTGGAATAAGGTACCTGTTTAAGGTCAGCTTTTTATAATAAGTATTTGTTATGACAGGATGCTAAATTGAAAAAAAAATATTGAAGTAGGTTGGTACTCACACAAGCCAGCAGCTAGAGGTCATTTATGATACTTTAAGGATATCCCCTGCAGAGAGCCCATAGCTCATATTATCTTGCCATAATTAATATTTTCAGAGATATTCGAGAGAAAGCAATACGAATGAAGAAAAGAGTGTGCTCAAATTTCTGAACTTCAAGAGAATTCTAAATTTTCCTTTAGAGAAAAGACAGAATACCTACAAAGAAATAGGAATTAGGTTCAAATCAGAATTCTTAACTACAACTTTGGACGTCGGGGAACTTAAAATCCTTTCAATGTTTTGTAACAAAGTGTTCACTGATAGTCATCCTTTTCAAATTATGTAAAATATACTGACTACAGAATCTTCTTGAAGGATTTAGGCAGCAAAGATCTACTCTAGTATTACATGAATAAAAACTTTCTACATATTTAACAAATGAATAATATTGAAAAGATTTTAAGTTAGTTTTTCATAGCTAGTATGTCTGTACAGTAAAAAAAAATAAATGCACAGAAGACTATCATGAAAATAAATTATCTTATCTTTGTACCTTAAGCAGTCAATCATCTCTCTAGATATATCTAAACAAGACTACTTTTTTAAAAAAGTGCTTGAGTTGTGTAGTTGTGTAGTTGTAGTTGTGTAGGCCCACTCCCTTAAGCATCTGTTGGTTTTGGCTCAGGTCATGATCTGCCATCAGAGATTGACCCCAGCAGGGAGTCTGTTTCCCCTTTCCCTTTTGCCCTTCTCCCTGGTCTGCACTCTCTCTCTCTCTCTCTAAAATAAATAAATAAACCTTTTAAAAAAATAAAAAATAAAAAAGGTGCTTAGCGTCAGTGCTGAGTTTTTATAACAGCTTTATTGAGATATAATTCACATACCATAAAACTTACCCCTTCGCGGTATAAAATTCAGCAGTTTTTAGCATATTTAAAAGTTGTACAACAATTACCACTATCTAATTCTAGAACATTTACTTACTCCAGAAAGAAACATCATACCCCTTAGCAGTTACTTCACATTTCCCCTATTCCTAGTCCCTGGTAATCAATAATTTACTTTCTGTCTCTGTGGATTTGCCTATTCTAGATATTTCATATAAATGGAATAAAAAAATGTGCGGTTTCATGTGTCTATATTCTTTTTTTTTTTAAGATTTTATTTATTTATTTGACAGAGACACAGTGAGAGAAGGAACACAAGCAGGAGAGTGGGAGAGGGAGAAGCATGCTTCCTGCCTAGCAGGAAGCCTGACATGGGGCTTGATTCCAAGGTCCTATGATCCTAGGATCCTAGCATCATGACCTGAGCCAAGAGCAGATGCTTAATGACAGAGCTACCCAGGCACCCCATGTCTGGAGCTTTAATCAAGCACAGGGTTTTCATGAATCATTCACATAGTAACATAGTAACATAGCTCTTTTAAAAACTAACATGAAACTGTGAAATGTTATCAGTATTTGTTCTGTCTGAGCAAAAAATAAAAGAGAGAGGTAAGTACTTCAGTATTTGCTATAACAGGGGCGCCTGGGTGGCTCAGTGGGTTAAGACTCTGCCTTGGGCTCAGGTCATGATCTCAGGATTGAGCCCCGCACAGGGCTCTCTGCTCACCAGGGAGCCTGCTTCCCCCTCTCTCTCTGCCTGCAGCTCTGCCTACTTGTGATCTCTTTCTATCAAACAAATAAATAAAATCTTTTAAAAATTTTTGCTATAATAGCTGTGTATTAGACAGATCTCTTAGACAAGCTAAGGTTTTTAATTATTTTTCAGTGCATATGAATGGCAGTCTTAGGAGCTGTGTTTCACAAGGGGCAAGTCCCAAGAAAGCAAAGCAGATGGGCAAAGACAGCATCCGTGAAGCAACATCATAAAATGAACAATATTGGATGTTAGAGAGACAAATAAGGTTAGTTAGAGACAGGTTTCATGTCATCAACACAAAAGCTTCAGAGAAGCTTTCAAACAAACAAAAATGCATAAATGATACCTTCTGTTATTTTTTAATCCAACAGATCTTTAAGTGACAATTATAAGTAAACTCCCTAACATTGCTCTAAATCTATACAACTCAGCTTGAAGAAATTATTGGGAAACATAACAGAGAAAAGTGAAAAATAAATAAGTGTACAAATCAAAGGATTATCAAGAAGCAAACATCTTTCTAAACATCATACCAAGGGGCACCTGGGTGGCTCAGCTGGTTAAGGATTTCCCTTCTACTCAGGTCTCAGGGTGTTGGGATTGAGCCCCCTGTCAGGCTCTCTGCTCATCAGGGAGCCTGCTTCTCCCTCTCACTCACTCTCTGTTTTTCTCTCTCTCAAATAAATAAATAAATCTTAAAAAAAAAACAAACAAACCCAACCCTACCATGCCAAGACCAAAGAAGCTTCTCTTGAGCCTCCTCAATTAATATTCCTTACTGCTTATAAAGTTAGTCATTATCCCTAGTCTAATACTATTTTAAAATTTTATATAAATGGACTCACACAATGTTATTTTGTTTGTTTGTTTCTTTGACTAATTATTTTTTTGTGAGAATCATTTATGTTATTGAGTGTACTTGTAGTTCATTTGCAATGTGGAATCACATACTTGAATGTATTACATTTATTTGCTCATTTGCCTATGATTAACATTTTTGCTCCTTCTAGCTCAAGGCTATTATAAATGATTCTATATGCATTCTAGTTTGTGTCTCTTGGTGCACATAAGCACACATTACTGTTGGGTTTATATCTCAGAATGAAATTACTGGATCCTATAGTATTCAAATATTCAATTTTGGTGCAAAAAATCAAGCAGACTTTCAAACTGTACTACCAATTTATACTCTCATTAGCAATATATTTAGATGCGTTTTTTTCTCTTCTATAGGATACTTAACGAGAGCCTTGAGTCTTTAATTTGATATCCTACATCAGATTTGAAACAATCTTTGTTATTATATCTCCAATTTTTTTTTTGTCTTAAAAATCTTAATCTTCTTCAGGACTTCAGTTTCATGTATTTTGGATGCTCTCTATTACTTGTGTCTCTTGCACTATCTCCATTTTGCTTAATAGTTACTTTAGTCTTTTCCACTTGCATTTTACTATAAGTAGCAAGGAGAAAGAAGGCTGTACATTTAACACTTTACTTGGAACTCTCCTCAGCTAAATATCCAAATTCATCAGTAATAATTCTACTTTCTACCCCCAGAAGGACACAAATTAGCCAAGTTGTCTGGCACTTATAACAAAGATCATCTTTCTTCCAATGGCCAATTATATTGGCCTCATTTCTTTCTGTCACCAGAAGCACCTTTAATTTTTATAATTCTACCACTATTCTGTTAATGACAATATGTGTATTCTCTAAGATGATAGAAGCTTTCTCTACTGTATTCTTCATTTCCAATGGAACCATCATCAGAATTACCTTTGATGTCTCTATTTTTACCAATTGTCTCTTCAAGACAATCTAAGATTTTTCTATCATGCACTTCAAAATTCTTCCAACCTCCCCCATTACTCAATTCCAAAGGCACGTCCTCTTTTTTAGGTATTTGTTACAGGAGTAACTGACTTCTGGTACCAAAATCTGCTTTAGTTTTAAAGTTTACCATAAAAATTATTACAACTGGGTGGCTTAAAACAGTAGGGATTTATTTTCTCATGGTTCTGGGGATCAGAAATCTGAAATCAAGGTGTTGACAGGGTGACACTTCTCCAAAAAGCTAGGGGAGAATCTTTCCCTGTCTCTTCCAGTTCCTAGTGGATCCTGGTGTTCCTGGGCTTGTGGTAGCATAACTTCAATCTCTGTCTTTGTCTTTATGTGGACTTCTCCATGCGTCTATGTCTTCCCTTCTTTTCTTGTAAGAAAATCAGCCATTGGATTTAGTGCCTATTCTAATTAAGTATAAGCTTAACTAATACTAATCAAGTGTGACCCTAACTAATTACATCTGCAATGACCCTAATTCCAAATAACTTCACATTCTGAGGTTCCAGGTGTTCACAAATAATGTCAGTGGACATTATTCAACACCCCCACACTCTTCAAGTTCTTTGAACAGAAAAAGTCTGCATTGCCTGAATAACATACGTAGTCTGACAACCCTGGAAGTGAAAGTCTATGAACAGTTTCTAAATCAAGTAATTTTAACTCATATTTCACTAGGGCTCCACATTTTGAGGGATCTGGTACTTCTTTGATAAAACTGTTGTTATTAGACTGGTTGAGATTAAAGGAAACATGGGTGGACTATTCTTGTCAAGTTTTATTATGAGGTTAATGCTTATTTTATAACGTGAATTTGAAAGATTCATTTTTCAGAGATATGGGACAAATTTAATAGCATAAGAATTATCTATACCTTGAAGGTTTGGTAGCTATTACAGACTGAATGATTGTGTGCCCCCCCTTATATTTTTAAAGCCCTACCCATCAATTTGACAGTATTTGGAGATAGGGTCCATGAAAGGTAATTAGTTATAGATGAGATCATGAAGGTGGAACACCCATGAACGGATTAGTATCTTTACAAGAAAAAGAGCCACTGCTCACTCTTTCTGCCAAGTGAGGATGGCTTCCATCTGCAAGCCAGGAAGAGGGTTCTCACTAGGGATAAGATCTGCTGGCACCTTAATTTTGGACAAGTAAATGCTTTCACATCTATAGCTGTTATTAAAGACCAACAAAAGTAGTTTGCTTTTCACACTTTGACTATCTTACTTCATGGATACATCAGCTTTGCAGGCCTATTACAGAGGCGTGATCATCTCTTTATTCCACAGAAATTCATGTTGGTCAGTTACAGTGATGGTATCATGGTAATTGGACCTAGTAAGAAAGAAGTAACAACTACTTAGAACATTGGTAAGATAATTATAGGCTAGATGGAGAGAAGTAAATCTGACCAAAAATCAGGTTTCTGCCACCTCCGTGAAATTTCTAGGGTTCCAGTGGTCTGGGACATGTCAACATAGCTCTTCCAAAGGACAGATTATTGCATTTGGCTCTTCTTATCACACAGATGCTTTATTATTAGGTAGGCCTCTTTGAATTTTGGAGGCAACAATTACCTCATCTGCGTGTGCTACCCTGATCCATTTAGTGAGCAACCTGAAAAGCTGTTAGTTTTGGGCAGGGTCCTGCAACAGGTTTTGGGCTCCCACACAAATTATACTTCACCTGAGATGTATACCCTAGAAGATTTGTTGGTGTTGGAAGCAAATTACCATACTACCTCAGTTATCTGTCATGAACTGGGTCTTATCTGACCAACAAAGCTGTAAGATTGAGTATGTACTGCAGCATTTCATTACCAAACTGAAACAATCACCAGATAGATTTGCGCAGGTCCTGAAAGCACAAGTTGCATGCCATGTTCTGTACTCCCCTCTCAACCAGCACCTATGGTATGGATCATTGCCTATGACCCATTAACTAAGACAGACATATTTGAGCCTGTTTTACAGATTGTTCTGTATAAAATGCTATCAGTATTCCAAAGTGGGCAGCTATAGCACTATAATTCCAGTCTGAATTGACTCTGAAGTACAGTAGTGAGAGACAATATGGAAGTGGTTCTTCTAACTTTCCCTAAAGATCCACTAGTAAAATTATGACTTACCATCCCTGCAACTGTGGCTTTGCTGGTCTAGAAGTCATAATTTCAAGGAAAGAGAACTCTTATTACTCTATTAGCTTGGGTGGTTCTTTTGATTAGCAAGAGAAACTGGGATACTACAGCTCAATAAAGGCAAGGAGAAATATGTCTGGAATGTGTGAGATTTTCTTAGGGCATCTCTTAGTTTTCTTTTTCTTGTCAAATTCCTTCTTTAGTTTCTATATTCCTGAACTAGGCTTATAGCTAATTCTGTGAGAAAGGGCTCTAGAAATAGGGTATCTCTGTCTTCATGGGTTCCAGCTATCCTCACAGGTTCTAATGTAGTTTTGCTTCTGACTTCTTGTTCCTCTTCCCTTATTGACTGCCTCCCCTGGTGACTTCAGACTGCAGTAAGATAACTGCTCCCACAATTGCATAATGTCAATTCCTTGTAATAAATTCCTTATTAAGTATGCATATTTCCTAGAATTTGTTTCTTTGGTTAAACCCTGACTGGTATAAAATATTTATCTGCCTCCATTTCTGACTTGATCTATCTTTGCTGTTCTGATTCCTCCCTCCTAGCCTGGTCCCAATTTTATTCATGTTCTCTTGGGTTTTAGCATTAACCCTCTTCTCTCATTACACTTTCCTTCACACATGTTCCTCATGAACAAGCTCATCAGTTCCCAATAACTGTAACCTATATCCTCTTTCCTTTTAAACTGTACCTCTAGACCAAACTTCTCTGTTGAGCTGAAGAGTGATGTTTCTGCCAGCCTTCAGAACATCTCTAATTGGATATATCAGAGGTATACCAGACTTAACATTTCCAAAGATAAATTTACATTCTTGATCTTGGCTAGGGCACTATGTATCCAGTAGTCTAAGTCATATATCAGTGTCTATTGTAGCACTTATCAGAAAGCTTTGTAATAATGATACTCCTAGCCCCACTCGACTTGAAGATGCTGAAGAAAGACAGCAATGTGTTATTCTTCTTATCCTAAGCACTCAGCATGGGGAGTAATATATAGTGGGCACTTACTATATGTTGAATGAATGAATGAACATATGAATTCATAGAGAAGATAGAAATTTAAGAGAGTTAATAAATAATAACAGAAGAATAGAATATAACTGTTCTAAAAAATTCTAATTTGATGATCTAGGTGTATGGTATGATTTTCCAAAAATTGTAAATATGCAGTTTTCCTAAAATATTGTTTAACCAGAAGATTTCAGTGAAAATGAGTGTCACTATTTCAAATTGTTAGTTTTGGGGTGCCTGGGTGGCTCAGTTGGTTAAATGTCAGACTCTTGATTTCGGCTCCAGTCATGATCCCAGGGCTGTGGGATCCAGCCAGGATCAGGCTCCACACTCAGCTGGGAGTCTGCTTGAGATCCTCTCCTTCTCCCTCTACCTCCTCACCTGCTTGTACTCTCTCTCTCTTTCAAATAAATAAATAAATAAATGAATTCACAAATTGTTAGAGTTTCTTTGCTTTTTACTATTCATTTTGTACATAAAGCTCTTCAGGTATTTGATTAAAATTAATGATGGTATGTGAAGCTTTGAGATTTATAACAGGGGGAGTAAACTTTCACAGACTAAAATATGTTCTTATTTTTCTAATAGAAATTTTATAATTAAATAGTTTATGCTAAATAACCATAATACTAGTGGAAGAACATATTTATTTTTAGATTAAGGATAGATAGCTACAGAATCTTCATTAACAAGTGGAGGTATAATTTGTATTTGCATTATCAGAAAAACAACAACAGTTGTCAATTTATCTGCTAGCAAAATAATTAAATGCCTAAATGCAAACTATAAGATTCTGCCTTCAATTTGTGTTATTATCATATTCCACGGCTCACTTATCAAATTATTCCTCTCTAAAGAACCCATTTCTAAAAAATAAAAAAGAAAACATTTCTTTACTGTCACACATTAATAACAACATATAATCAATATGCCTCCCAGAATTTTCTAGGTTTAAAGTTTTAGAGAAACTCTGCAAAAAAAATCATTTTTGAGGGGTGCTATTAATATACTGCTTAGACTTTTCTTAGAGCTATTCACAGTACAACTTACATTTAATTTAGACAACTATTATTTATATATTTTTATATTTAAATATTATTCACAAAACCAAATCAAACAATGGAACAAGAAATCTAGAGGGTACAAGTCTCAGAGTGAAGTTATAAAAAACAGCTCCAATTTATTTATGAAGATTTTATTGTTGCAGAATTTTTTCTCCACCTTTTGCCTGTCGTTCTTGGTTTCACCTCTTCAAAGAACTAAGTGGTAGGCTAGAGTGGTGGGCAGCAAAGTAAGCTTTATTGAGCAACAGCAAAGTGATAGTACAAAGCTCCCAAGGAGGGAGGGAACCCGAAGGGGTTGCCATTGGAGTCTCTTTTCTTTAAGATTTCATTTAGGGTCCCTGGGGGGCTCAGCCATTAAGTGTCTGCCATTGGCTCAGGTCATGATCCTAGGGTCCTAGAATGGAGCCCTGCATAAGGGTCCCTGCCCTGTGGGAAGCCTGCTTATTCCTCTCCCACTCTCTCTTCTTGTGTTCCCTCTTTCACTGTGTCTCTCTCTGTCAAATAAATAAAAAATTTTAAAAAATTATCATTTATTTATTTGAGAGACAGCACACTAGCATGAGAGAGAGAGAGATCAAGCAGAGGGGAGGGGTAGAGGGAGAAGCAGACCCCTCGCTGAGCCAGAAACCTGGCACAGGACTCAATTCCAGGACACTGGGGTCATCACCTGGGCCTAAGGCAAACGCTTAACCTAGTAAGCCCCTGAGATGCCTGCCACCAGAGTTTTTAAGTTTAGGGGTTTTTATGGGCTTGTTAGTGAGCTATTTAAATCTGATTAACCTCCCTTCACTTGTCATCCAATCAGATTTTTGTCACCTATCTATCATATAGGAAAAGGTGGAGGACTCCTTCCAGGTTTTGATCAGAGAGCTATACCCTTATCTCTTTGTCCAGACTTTGAAATTGTTCAGTTGAGAGTTTACTGAGACACTTTGATTTATTGAGATGTTTCAATAAAGATGTGATGGCTACAGTCCTGATTGTGTGTCATTATCTTGAGATTTTTTAAAAAAAGATTTTATCTTTTTGATTAAACATCAATTTCAGTTTTATCTTATACAGCTGAAGATAAGTATCAGCCATATCTTCCAACTCTGCAAGTCTCTAAATATCCAGCTGCTCCATTCTCTGTCATTGAAGCTTGCAAACCGTTCAATTATTTTCAGAGTCCATCTCTCTATTGTATTACCTTGTCAACTGTTGCCAATAGTAGTGGACACATGCAGCTAACATACCGGTTGCCTGCCATTTCACTGAAACCTATGAATTTATGCAGGACATTATCAACCTTCCAATTAACTGAGAACAATTTCATCAAATGTTCCAGCATTGTATGACATAATTGCTATCCTTCCAGCTTCTGGTAACAGTTACCCTGTGACCTGTTGCTGGGACCTGAATCCAATGGCAAATATTTTAATTTTATTATGGTAATATACCACACTTTCAGTGCCAAATTCTTTATTAGAGTAGGCTAAGTTAGGCGACAGTAACGAACTCTTAAATCTGGTGATTACAGCAATAAAGGCTTATTTCTCATTCTCATTACATGTTCCTTGTAGGTCAGCAATGTCTCTGCTCCAAGTAGTTTTCCATCTGACATCCAAATCTCTATCTAGAACACTGGTGACCTTGTGGCAAAAAGAAAGAACATGGCATATATTGGCTCTTAAAGCTTCTGCTTGTGCATTTCACATCTCATTTGCTAATAAAGCAGTCATCTTATTAAGCCTGACATGGAGGCAAGTGAGTGATATACCCTTCAAGGGACAGGCAACAGGTACTTGTATACAATATAACCTACCACATATACCAAAACTACTTCTAAAGCTAAAATATATTTTTTATAATTATGCATCCTCTGCTATGGCTTCTTTTCCTTGAAGGTCTCTTCCATACTTCCAATTCCTGCTTAAAATATAAAAGTCATAGACTCTTTCCCCTAACTTTAATATATATAATTAAAACTTTTTAATTTGACATTCTGGTTAATATTTAACGACATTTGTATTTTGGAACCCTACTTTGTTAACATTTCCAAAGGCATCATTTGATTATGTATATATTATTATTACTGCTAGAAATTAGGCCAATGACCCAAAAGTTAGCCTTTGGATTTTACTTTCTTATCAACAGTGGTATTCCTGTATACCTATTTACTTATTTTATTATCACCTATTATCATTAAAAATAAAATATTACAAGAAGAAATCTTCCTCCTTCTAATTTTTTTGCTAAAAGTCCGCCTGCATTTACTGCTGTCAGCTTTCTGTGTTCACTTTTAAGGAGTTTCCATTATTTTTATGCTGATTTTTGAAAATATAGCCACATTCCTCACCATCGTCTATAAAGTCAATGTCAGATTCCTTTACAATCTCCCTGATCTCTTTTTCTTCTCTTTTAATATGGCTCAGCCACACTGGCCTTGGGTTTTATTTTGTTTTTCAATCTCAAAACCATTTCTCTTGAGAACTGAACATTCTTCACCCATATTTTTTACCAGGTTACCTCCTTATTTAAGTGTGGTAACCTTAATTTATTTAGATATTATGGCTAAATTTATTTACTTACCTCCTCAGAGGAAACTTCCTTGTCTACTCTCACTTAAGTAACCTTCTTTCTTCTACTCCCTCATGTCCTTTTCTCTTATTATCATATTTTATTGGTTTATCATAATCTAAAACTATCTTAATTATTTATAGTTTGTCTTCCCAACTTCCATGTAATCTCAATTAGAATATTCCCATTCACTGCTTTCTCCGAAGTTAGAACAGGCCCTGGTGCTGAGCAGGTACATAATGCAAGATTTACTGAATGAATTAAAAAGACACCATCTTCCTAAGCATCATGATACATCATCTTAATCACCATTTATTTATTTATTTATTGCTGACCTTATCTCCTCTCCCAAAAATCGCATTAGAATTCCTCACCTCCCTGTCCTTTGTCTCTCTTGTTACCTTCTACCTTCTCTCCCAAAGCAATCTCCATCAGTCATATGTCTTTATTTCCCATGAGTCCTAAATATATTTTCCCAGTTTAGAGCTCTCTTTTTCCCTACAGAGATCTACGTGTATCTTACATAAATATATATCCATTATTCTCTATAGTTTCTTATTTCAGTAAGTGGCATCAACATCCAGCCAGTCGAAGCTGAATCTCGGTAATTATCCTGGGCTTCTCCTTCTCCTCACCTCCTCACATTTGACCAATGTCTGGAACCCTTTCTATGTCATCACATTGCTCACACTGGTCCAATCTACTATAATCTCTCCTAAGGACTACTACAGTGGCCCCTGATCAGTCCCCTCCCCTTTCATGCTTATCTCCTCGAATCCATTATTCATGGGCAAAGCAATCCTTTACAACTACAGTAACTTTTATTTTTTAATTTTATTTCATTTTTTGCATAACTTCCTAATGCTCTCAGCATAAAACTCTTGGTGTTTAAGCGGTCACTGGCCCAACAGATCTGATCCCCACTCTGCTCTCCCTCTTGAAGTTCAAAACACACCAGGCCTCCTTCAGCTCTTGAGAAGGTTATCTCATTTCAGCCTGTCACACTACCACTCTTGTACACCCGCCTCATTCGTTTTCATTTGGTTAATGTTTACGTCTCCTTTAGATCTAACGTTGCTTTCCGGAGGAGCCTTTTCCTAGTCTTCCCAATCACTGGTTTGATGATTCCATTAATGCTTTAAACTACGTAAGAGACTGGAGAGGGTTCAGACTGTCCTGAGACCCCTGAAGTCTGCCTGTCCCAAGTGACAACTTTCAGATAAAAAAGATAAGAAGAACAACAACAGATAAATGAAAATTGTGTTAGAGTACTGGAAGGTATGTGTAGGAACAGGAGCACTCAAAACACATTTTAAGAACGCAATTTCAGGGGCATCTGGGTGGCTCAGTGGGTCAAGCGGCTGCCTTCGGCTCAGGTCATGATCTCAGGGTCCTGGGATCGAGCCCTGCATCGGGCTCTCTGCTCAGCAGGGAGCCTGCTTCCCCCTCTCTCTCTGCCTGCCTGTGATCTCTCCCTGTCAGATAAATAAATAAAATCTTAAAAAAAAAAAAAACGCAATTTCGAATCCCGGGACAGAGTATAATGGTAAGGCACTGAACATAAATCCAGAGCCAGGACCTGAGGGAATTTAGAGATTACATTTGAGAGGGCTACTACCATCTTCAAGTCATTTACTAGTTTTTAACTTCTGCCCGTAAGCGACAGTCTAAGACAGGAAGCAGCTGCAATCTTCTTAAACCACAGTCGCTGACCTTAGCAGCAAGAGGCTCGACCTACTCTCCCGGCGCCGGACGCCGAGCAGCTGCAGGCGCCGCGTAGCTCCCTCAGCGCCTGTCAGGTCCGACATGCGCGCGCCCAGCACGCGCGCCCTCTGCGCCTCAGCGCGCGCGGACCGGCTCGCAGGCACCTCCCAAGAAGACCCCACCCACCCCATTTCTCAGTGTGTGTCTTCCCGAGAAAGCGCCTGTCTAGTCAATCAAAGAATTCCAGTTTCACTGCAAAAATTTACCAGTCAGAAGTATATATATGACAGGAGTGAGAATGTTTCGCTTGGGACTGGAACGCTAAGGGTCTGTCCAGGTTAGAGCGGACGCATAAGTCACAGGACCAAGGCAGGCACTGTTACGGACAGCCGCATTCGGGCCCTCCTGCCGCAGACTGCCCTCCGAGCCAGGGGTCCTTCAGGTAGGAGGTTCTGGGTGACTTTGGACGTCCGTTCATCCTCCGTGTCGGTTTTACTTAGTCCCGGGCCTGCCGCGTTTGGTTTTTCCCTTTCCTGGTCAGGAGGCCTCTGCCGCAACCATGTTACGCCAGATCATCGGTCAGGCCAAGAAGCATCCGAGCGTAAGTTCGTGACCCTTTTAGCAATGTCTTCCTAGTCCATTCTGTATCCGGCTGCGGCTTCCTCAGCTCCCTGGAGGTTCCTCCTTCATAGTCGTTAACTGTTGCTCGGGGTTGGACCTTGCTTCACTTAAGCTGTCCTCCTAGTTGCCTCGGACCCTTGAGCTTTGATCACGGCTTGCACTGAGGGGTTTAGGCTGGCAGGCGGAAGGTGAGAGATACCTTCGAGGAAAATAAACTGGTGAAGGTTGGAGCAGTCTGGTGGTTGCACACTCTTGTAGGTTGGTCGGACCTAGGGTTAGTTGTGCGCCGTGTGGGTTGGAGACCAGCAGGTCAGGTTTCGTGTTTGTTAATGTCATCTCAGAGATCTAATGCTCACTGCATTGCACCACCAGGCCTTGTGGCAGTTAGAAAGGTTTATCATCTTGGAATCTTCAGTTTGTGTTTGTCTTGAGATTTTGGGAGACTTCGGTAGCGCAGAGGTGACTCGCAGTTAAGTTCTTTTGCTTGTCGGTTTTCTCCCTAGCACATCAACGTGTTGTCCTAAAACTCCATTACGGAGTCTTTAACTTAAACCCATTACGTAACTACGCATTAAGCATTGGTAGCAACGTGTTTTCAGAGATTGATACATGTAACGTATGTTTGTAATGGGCGTGCTTTTGTTTGCTCTTTCAGACTCTTAATTTCACCGAATTTATGTTTTTCATGACACATATAAGACAGGGCAAGAAGTTGTTTTACAAGCCTTGAGAAAAAGGAAGCTGGGAAATTTTAATGAGAATCTGCATTTATTCAGATTTTTAAAACAAGACCGAAAAATAGCAGTTTGAGACTTCAGAATTAGCGTGTAGGAACTACTGTAGCCTTTCTTTTTTTCAGAACCTAGGTATTTGAAGGTGGCTGCTAATTCTTGTCTATTTTCTGTTTGATTCCAGTTGATCCCCCTCTTCGTATTTATTGGGGCAGGAGGTACAGGAGCAGCACTGTATGTCTTGCGCCTGGCATTGTTCAATCCAGATGTCAGGTAAGTACTTAAGAGTCTTTATAACTTTGATGGTCTAAAGCTGGTTTGGGAGCCACAGTCTTAAGGAAGGCAGCATCAAAAAGAAAGAGCCTAAGTTTTGTAGTCATATATAGGAAGTTCAGATCCTGGTTCTGCTGTTGTCATTTACTTTTCTTGGTTCATAAAATTGTCTAGATTTCTGAGTCTTATTTTCCTCTTTGGTAGAGTAGAACTGCTAATATCTATTTAGAATCTTGTGAGAATTGAGATAACTTTTTATAAAATACTTAATCAGAGTTGCTGATACATGTAAATGGCTTTTGCCTGCTTTTCTTCAATAAGGAATGCCCTTTTTTTTTTAAAGGTTTTATTTACTTATTTGTCTGAGAGACAAGGGCGTGTGTGAGTGCACAAGCATGGGGAGTGGCAGGCAGAGGAAGAATCAGGCTCCCTGCTGAGCAAGGCACCCTATGTGGGGACTCAGTCCCAGAACACTGGGCTCCTGACCTGAGCTGAAGGCACTTAACTGACTGAGTCACCCAGGTGTCACATGAATGCTTCTTTTTGAAGTTAGAGAACAACAGGCAACAAAAAACAATTTATTGTTATTCTGTACACTTTTCTGTACATCACTTCTTCAGCAAAAGCCAAGTTCAAAGTCCATGTGACAGGGATAAGGACAATACACTGTCCCAGAGGCCCTATGTTCGTTCGTTCATTCTTTCATTTAAATTCAGTTAGTCAACACACACTACATCATTAGTTTTTGGTGTAGTGTTCAGTGACTCGTTAGTTACTTATAACACCGTGCTCATAACATCCTGTGCCCTTCCTTAATGTCCATCTTCCTGTTACCCCATCCCCCCACCCACCACCCTTTCCACAACCCTCAGTTTGTTTCTTGGAGTCTGGAGTCTCTCTGTAGTTTGTCTCCCTCTCTGATTTCTTCCCATTCAGTTTTCCCTCCCTTCCCCTATGGTCCTCTGCTATTTCATACATTCCACATATGAATGAAACTGTGTGATGATTGTCTTTCTCTGATTGACTTATTTCACTTAGCATAATTCCCTCCAGTTCCATCCATGTTGATGCAAATGGTAGATATTCATCCTTTGCATTGGATGAGTAATATTCCATTGTATTTATGAACCACATCTTTATTGATTCATCTGTTGGAGAACATCTCAGCTCCTCTCACAGTTTGGCTATTGTGGACATTGCTGCTATGAACATTGGAGTGCAGGTGCCCTTTTCTTTAACTGCATCTGTATCTTTGGGGTAAATAACCCAGTAATGCTCTACCCTTTTTTATAATGAATTACATGGAATTACTAATTATAGAGCCTCTGCTTCAACTCTAATGAAAACACCACCATACTTAATCTCATAGACAATGAGATCTATTTAAATACTATCTTCTTAGGAAGTAGAAAACTATTTTAAATAGTTTTATTACTTTAACAGTTACAATGTTTGTTCCTTTTAGTTGGGATAGGAAGAATAACCCAGAACCCTGGAACAAACTGGGTCCCAATGATCAGTATAAGGTAAGCTACAAAATTGTTTTAGAATTGCTAAAAGCGTTGTTTTTGTTTGTTTGTTTGTTTTTTAAGCATATTTTAATACTCATGTAGTAGGGTTTCTTTTGAAATTAGATATGCATGTAAAATTCCATTATAATGAACTTTGGAGGAGCAGCTACATTGTTCTGTGAAATTAAAATGGCATATTTCCCTAGCGAATATTTTTTTCTAAGAATTTTATTCGCAGACTTTAGATCTGGATGTGAAGGTAAGATAACGTTTTCATGATTTGACTAAGTAAAAAAAAAAGGAGAGGTGGTTTAATGGTATCATATACCATTTTCTTAGATCTTAAATAGTCTGGTGCAGTGGTTTTCAAACTTCAGTGTACATAGGCCTCACCTAGACAGGTGGTTAAAACACATTGTTTAGGTCCATTCCCAGAGATTCTAATTTAGTTGGTCTGTTGTGGAGACTAAGAATTTACATTTCTAACAAGGTTTTGGGTGATGCGGATGCTGCTGGTCCATGGACCACACTTTGAATAGTACGGTATCAGTGGATTGGTTGGCTCTTCTTGGTGTGGTTGAAATATTTCAGATGAGGGTAATTAGGGAGGTAATTAGGAAGAAATGAAATTCACTTAAATTTTACATTGAACCTTCTAATTAATTTTTTTTTAATTTAAATTTTAATTTTAACATTTATCTGTAAAGTGGTATATGGAACTACTCTTTAACAGAATGAGTTTATGGACTGAGACCACTTATTTTATTGAGGTACCGTTGGCATATAAAATTATGTTAAGTGGGAAGTATACAAAGTGTTGGTTTGATAAATTATGTATTGCAGTATGATTACTATAGTAATACTATAGCATTACCTAACACTTTTATGTGTCACGTATTTAGTATTCTTTTGTGTGTGTTGAGAACAGGTTAAGACCTAGAGTCCTAGCAGCTTTGAAGTTTATAACACAGTATTGTTGACTATAATTTCTGTGTTGTGTATTAGATCTCCAGGATTTATTTATTTACTAGTTGCAAGTTTGTACTCTTAGACAACTTCCTAAGTCCCCCACCCACCCCTGGTAACCACCATTCTGCTACTTTTACTTACAAGTTCAGCTTTTTTAGATTTCACATATAAGGGATATCATGCAGTATTTGTCTTCTCCATGTGATATATCTTACTTAGCATAATGTGTTTTTTTAAGATTTTTATTTATTTATCAGAGAGAGAGAGCACAAGTAGACAGCTTTAAAGCCCATCCATGTTATAAACCTGAGAGCAGTTGTTAATTCCCCAAACATAACCCTCCTTATGTGTAAAAATTTTGCATACAAAGAAACTCTAGAAATGTTAAAACCAGAGCAGCTTTATTAGGGTGTAATTTACATTATGTACAGTTTACCTGTTTAAAGTGTATAACTCACCATGTGCACTTTCCAGTCTACAAAGCTACTTCAACAAAAGAGAAATAGCTTAAGCACTCTCAAGAAGGTGTGCTCTAACCAATGTGTGTCCAGGACTCTTTAGCACATCTGCATTTCATGGAAGTGGCTTCTGTTATTATTAAGAGTAACTTTTAAGATAATTATTGCCTTTTGCTGATGACAGGCTTTCCACTCAGTTGTCTGATCATAATGGGGCTCTCAGATCTCTAAATGGATCTCCCTGCAAGAAACAAATAGGAATGTGCTGGCAAATATGAAATGAACTACTTAACCTGTATATTACATTTTAACTTGAAAAAATGGTAAATGGGCATCCTGATTTAGTTTTCCTCTTTTTTATAAGATTGTTTAAGTAAGTACGTTTTAGAGAAAAGGATTTCACACCCAGTAAACTTTAAAAAAGAAAAGGGAAAATAAAACAAACAAACCAGCCTTTGATCCTTCCACCAAATTGTGTATTGGAGTCTCTGGATAGGTGTAGTTCAAAAAGCTTCCTAGATGATTCTGATAATGAAGACAATTACCATTGCCCTGGCACTATGATAACACATGCCAGTATAAGGACATGTGATTTGGAAATGGAATGTTCCTGCAACAAAAATCTAATTTGTGTGGTATGAATGGGATGAGTAGCTATGACATGGATTTAGAGATTGGAAAGATGAATCATCTTATATATGATATAAAATATTTGATTAAATATCACCTGCTGCAACTTAGAAGGTGGACCATGTGCCTGAAGAGCTTTTTATAGGAAAAGATTTTGGAATACAGTATGTTAGTGGACTATTATAGGCTGTATTTGCCAAGAGATGAATTTGCAGAAGAATTGGGTAACCATATCTGGAAACTTGGTATACCTTGAGAATGAAGCCTGCTACTACTTCTAAACCTGGATAGTGATGTGGACTAGATTATTTTTATCGTTCACTACCCTCACCTAAGATAATTGGCATTTAGGTTTTTGGCCACATCACTTACTCTGCAAAATCCTAAGTGAGGGGAAATGATATCTGCCACTTCTGAACCAGTGTATGCTTCCCCCATTGTTCTATTTCATCTGTCCTGAGAGCAAAATGGTCCGTTCAGGGTTACTCATTCAACCCAGAATTTCACTGAAGAGGACATGGAGCAGTCAGCTTACAAATGGCATGTAATGTGAGTGAAAAACAAACCTTTGTTGATGTAAACCACTAAGTTTTTGGGATTATTTGTTGTCACTTTGCAAGTCTAGCCAAAGTTAAGAGCAATGAGAGGACTAAAATTAAGCATTATAGGCCCAGCAGTACTCAACTGAATAAAAGCCTCGAAAAAAATAGATGTGGCTTCCCAACTGTTGTTCCAGAGACCTTCCAGGTAGCCACCGTTAAACTGAGAAAAAGAATGGGAACATGGAAGCTGAAAAATAAAACAGATTGAAAATTACTTCATTACTTCAACAGAGAATTTTGATGCTGGTACTTGGAACCGAATAGAAGCAAATACATCAGAAGCCTGCTTAGTTTTGAGAAAATTGGCAAAAATACTATGATCTTTTCACTCTGCATGAGTGTAAGGTCTTGATCCTGCTTCTTGTTCAGTATTTGGGGAATCTTACAACTTGATCTTCAGTTGCCTCTTTTATAAAGTAAGAATGAGTAAGATAAACTTAAAGCATTGTGCCCACAATGTCTGGCATCCATTAGAAGAATCCAGTCAGTGTTTATTTTCTTAATATGTAGCCTGTAGTTCTTTTACAAATGCACCTAATTTTGTTAACATGTTAAGGTAACACAATTTAGGTTTTTTTGAAAAAATCTCCTTATCTAGATTCGGTTGCTTCATAAGAACAATGTCAGACAAAGATACTTCTCTGTGCAATTTTGTGTATACCTCAAGGCAAAGCTTTACAACCTGGGAATTTTTCTTTCTTTAAACTTAACTAAAATAAGAATTTTTCAGTTAGAGATAAAGAAGTTAGGGTATGTTTGGAAAAATAGAGAAAAGGATTTGAAGAAATAATAGATACAGATTTATGAGCCTCTTAAAAACCCTGAAGAAAATGATGATTCTGCAGTTTTAGTTCTTTTGGAGTTAAAATAATATAGTCTTAAGTAACTGTATCACAACCTCTTCAGTGTTCCTTGGCTTAAGAATGTATAAACCCAAGATTATTGCCTTGGACTTAATATATAAATCCTAATTTACATATATATTTTTCCTAAAAAAGTCCTAGATTTCTAAAATTAATTTTAGTTGGAAATTTTTAGAAATTACAGGTTTCCAAGCATGAATTATGATTTAAATACAAAATTACTTAGAAGCAAAATTACGGTATTATTTAAAAACTTCCGTACCGGAGGTGGTCAGATGTCAGTTTGATATTGATGCAGTCTGGTTTAGGAAATTGAGGGAACATACTAACACTGTTCTTCTGAGGTAGATTGAATATTTTTACCTTACCAAAATCATTATTAAAGGACTAGAATTTTAGTGTCTTTGGATGATTTTTATATTGTTAAATATAAGTGATAAAAATCTATGTCTAATTGTTACTATAGAAAGCTGAATAAAAATAATTTTTAAACTTCTGTATCATCTCTGTGTATTTGATAGATTATCTAAAATATCTTTTTTCTTTTCCAAGTTCTACTCCGTGAATGTAGATTACAGCAAACTGAAGAAAGAAGGTCCAGACTTTTAAATGAAATGTTTCACTATAAAGCTGCTTAAAATGAAGGTCTTCCAGAAGCCATCCGCACAATTTACCACTTATCCAGGAAATATTTCCCTTCTGAATGCACGAAATCATGTTGGTGTATTGTGTTGGGGTTTACACTGAATAATAAATACCTGAAACTTGATGTGTGTCACTATTTAATGTTGAAAATCTGCTCTGAACTTCCTAAGTAGGGTATAGGAATAAACTTAGAATTTAAGGAATTTCTTGAATTTCCATCTATTTGTATAATTTGAAAGTAAGACTTTAAGCTGCTCAAAACACTTCATTTTTTTTATATAGGACATTGGTAACTTCACTAGAGTGTATTTAACAGCTGAAGCTGAAGCTAAATTATGCAAAGATTGGGATGAGTATTCAGGTGTCTTTGGCATTGGCAAAGTGGAAACCTTTGAGTTTCTGCTACTGACTGATGTCCAAGTGTTCTGTTATTAATGATTTTTACTATGGCATACTCTGCTGAAGATTTTCAAGGTTATCAGGGATTGTAGTTGGATCTCGGTGCAGTTGAGATCATTGAGCTAGTAACCATTATGCTTTTACTGTGCTGATTTAATCACTTAACAGACTGTTTTGTCAGTTCCTTAATGAGGTCACCAAGCAAAGCTGCATTTAAATAATGATGTCTTGGGTTAACATTATACATACATATACACATACTACATATGGATATATCTATGGTCACTCAGTGTCTCCATGTAGATGTCCAATGGGCATCTTAAATTTAAAATGTCCAGTTGTGAATTTGTGAACCTCTCAGACTCCACGTCTACAATATTCAGTCCCACTGTCTTCAGTCATACCAGTTCATAGGAACACCATCATTAACAGTTAAGGTCAAAATCCTTGGAGTCTTCATTTACTTTTTTTTCAAATACCCTAATATATCAATAAGTCATGTTTGCTCTGCCTTCAAAATATACCCAGAATCTCACTGATTTCAACATACAATTTCCTCCCCTATCACTGTGGTCCTAAGTCATTGTCAGCTAACCTCAGTTATAAAAATAACCTCTTATTGTCTGTGATTCTCAACACAGCAACGTAAGTGATTTTTTTTTTTTAAAGATTTTTTATTTATTTACTTGACAGAGATCACAAGAGATCACAAGTAGGCAGAGAGGCAGAGAGAGAGGAGGAAGCAGGCTCCCTGCTGAGCAGAGAGCCTGATGTGGGGCTCGATCCCAGGACCCTGGGATCATGACCTGAGCTGAAAGCAGAGGCTTTAACCCACTGAGCCACCCAGGCACCCCATGTAAGTGATTTTTAACATATGTCAGAATATGACATTCTTTTGCTAAAAGCCCACCACCTTCCCATTTTATCAAAAGCTAGATATTTCAACTTTCTGATACCACTTTCTATTGTTTTCTACTTTGCTCACACCTCCAAGTGGGTTTCCTTGGTTTTCCACCTCAATGCTTGTTCCTACTTCAGGGATTTGATCTCTGGTTTAGAATTCTCTTCCCCAAAGACTGGCATGGCTTGCTTTCTCACTTTTCTAGTCTTTGTCCGGTGTTACATTTTCAATGAGACCTTCCCTGTCCAAAATTTTGCAGCCTGCTTCACCATCATCACTTCCACATATTTATTACTGTCCTGGTATGTAATTACCTTACTTTCTTTGAAATACCTCCCTTCACTAAAATTGAAGCTCCATGAGGACAAATACATTTGTTCGTTTGTTGTAGCCATAACATGCGCAGTAGTACCCAACAGATAGTTGGTGTTCAATAAATACTTGTTAAATGGATATTTAAATAAAGGGCCAGTTCATAAAGCATCTAGAACAGAGTAGTCTTAAATGGGTACAGGTGACTCTTAATGGAGGCAGGCAGACAGAATTGCAGATGGTGAAACACCTTTTACAAAAGCACTCTGAGCTATACTCCCTCGTCACTGCACCCCGTTGATTTTTCCCCCCAGTTGATAATAGGTTTTTAAAAATTTCAACTAGAACATTATGTTTGTACTAAAGTAGTATCTACTGTTCTCGAGTTTGAAGGTTATTTTCTTTCACAAACTAGAATCAAGATGAATATAAATGAAGAAAAGTATAGGCACAAAACCAGATCCTCTTTTTATTAAAAAAATCCTTGAGTTCCCAGGACCATAGTCCTTGCCAAAACTACATTTTCTTGTTTCCCTTTTGTTTCTAGTTGTAAAAGCAGTGCATGCTGAGTGCAGTTAAAATAATTCACAGAAAATACATATCTAAGACTTGTTTTTTGTGGTGTAGAGAATATGTTAGGTGTTATTTTGTAACTACTTTTTAAAAAATGCTCAAATACAGCATTCAGAAATGTCATTTTAACAACAGTTAAGCAAACAGACCATGTATTTTAATGAATATTTAAATGCAATAATGAAATAATATATTATACATATTAATTATATGTAAATTTACTACACTTTAACATTTCCCATTGTACCAGTTTGTCCCTTTCCTCTGAGATGGTTGGTAGAATTCATTTTTGGAGGAAATCTCCACTTGGTTGTGTAGAAGGCAATGAAACTGAGAAAGGGTTATAAGAGGGCATCTTGTAACAGGATACATTTAATATAGATAACATTCAGGTAGGCACCACACTAAGCTTCTTACATTTGTTCATTTATTACTAATTACAATATTGTATGGCAGCCTTTACTCATCCCCCACCCTTTTTTTTGGACAAAGAGATCAAGGCATAAAAATATGCCTAAGGTCAAATATGATTAGGAAGTGGTGGAGCCAGAATTTAAATCCCAGGAATTTAACCTAAGAGTTCATTCTCTGAACCCTCTAGAGTTGTCTCATAGGGTTGTCTGTAGAATTAAATAAGATAATATATGTAAGAAGCTTAGTATATTTCCTGGCAGGATAAGCATTATTTAAGTTATAAGCTATTGTAATTATAAACCCCGGAATTTATTTCTTCCTCTCCTTCCATGAGAAACTTTAATGAGAAACTTCTAAAAGCCATATTATATAAAACTTAAAATCACTATTTAGTAAAAGCTTATCCAACTACCAACAATCTGATGAAGAGATCCTCTATTATAAATATAATTGATTTCAACATGTGGGCAAAGTGGACCACCTTTTTTACCACAGTTGATAGATTTAAGAAGTCATCTGATTTATGTTTCTCAACTAGGTTTGCTAAAGCATTGCCTACCCACATAGCATACCATAATAATGTTCTATCTTCTCTAGTTTGCATTATGACTCAGTGAATTAAAATCTTGATATGCAGGTCATTTCTTCTAGGTTGAAAATGATTCTGAATTAATCAATGCCTGATACTGAAAGAATTCTTTGATGTTATATGAATGACAAATAGCATCTAAAAAAATCCTTAGGTCTCTTCCCTGTTACTGTTGTTGTTGTTGTTTCTAATCTTAAAAGGCAACAGCTTATGTACTTTATAATAACATTTTCCTGTGTGTTCCTTACCAGCTAATGCTACACAAGATTTTTAGACTCCATATTAATTCATCCTACATGAAGATACTTTGCAAACTTCATTTGTTATCTAGTGTACTTAAACAAGATACAAAGCGACTTGTTAGAATTCTATAAATTGCTTAAATCCTATAATTCTTATAAGGGTTTTGTCTGATATTCCCTCATGATTACTTGTAGCAGTCGTGTGGTGGTAAATCAATATTTAACAATCAGCTTTCTGGGAGGAAGAATCTTGATTTGTAGCATTTGCCAATTTCTGTTATTAGCAGATTAATGCCCCCTTCCTCACCCCCCGCAAAGTAGTTCACTTCCTAACGCCTAGAACCTGAGAATGTGTTAAGTTAATGGCAAAGGAGAAGTAAGGTTACTGATGAAATTAATGTTCCTAATCAACTGACCTTAAAATAGGGACATTATCTTGGGTTTTACAAGGTTCTGTGTAATCAGAAGAGTCCTTCAAAGTGGAAGAGAGGCGGAAGAAAAGTCACAAGGAGGTGTGACTGCAAAATAATGATCAAAGAAATGAAATATTGCTGGCTTTAAAGATGGAGAAAGGGGTCATAAGCCAAGAAATGTGGGAGGCCTCTAGAATCAGGAAAATCTTTGGATTTTATTCCCTAGAATTCCAGAAAGAAATTCAGCCCAATCACACCTGTAATCGAATTCTTTTTTTTTTTTTTTTTTTTTTAAGATTTATTTATTTTAGAGAGAGAGTGAATAAGCAAGTAGGGGGAAGGGGAGAAAAAGAGAATCCTCAGCAGACTTCCTGCTTAGTGCAGGGCCCAAAGTAGGGCTCAGTCCCAGGACATGAGATCATGACCTGAGCCAAAACCAAGAGTCATACTTAAATGACTGAGCCACCCAGGCACCCCGTTGACCTGTGACAGACTTCTAACCTACATAAATAAAATATTAAACTTACATTGTTTTAAATCACTGAATTCTTAGTAATTTTGTAACAGCAATAGAAAACTAATACACCTGCCATGGCAGGGTTCAAAGGCAAGGTGGTGGTGTGATTGATCACAGGTTGGGGAAAGTTGAGAATATTCATCTCTTAGGAACTGGTGTGAACTGGTTCCAGCACACCACTGAGTGGACTCAAAAGTTTTGTTCATTTTATCCTTTTATTTTGTAATAGAGTAAAAAACTAGATAAAAAGTGAGTAATAGAAAGTCTTATACTATCTTTAAACTATTTCCTAGTGCTTACTTTTTTTTCTTGCTTTTTAGGACCAAAGACAGCTGAAAGGTAGGAAGTGAGCAATTAGAGAGGGGAAAGAATATGAGACAGGGTCACCACATTGAACAACTCCTGAGAGGGCTTTTTCATATGGACTGTGGTACAAATGACATGCCATGGAGTTGAGCAAAAGTAAGCCTCCAAAATGGCTTTAGATTTTTATACAAATACAAAAACTGCTTTTCTTTGATCACGTGTTTCTTTTAAATTTAAGTTCTTTTAAATTAGTGAATAGAAACTAAAGTTTTTTTTAATTAAAAATTCAGACTCATTCAAACAAAATATTTTATTATGTTTTTTAAGATTTTATTTATTTGAGGAAGAAAGCAGGAGAAGTGGAGGGTCAGGAGGAGAAGCAGACTCCCTGCTGAGCAGGGAGCCTAATGTGGGACTGGATCCTGGGATTTCAGGATCATGACCCAAGCTGAAGGCAGTCGCTTAACCAACCGAGCCATCCAGGGGCCCCTCAAATAAATAAAATCTTTTTAAAAAATTCAGAATCATGTAGGAAAAAGAGCATGAGGTTTGGAATATATGTAACTTGATTTGAGTTTTGTCTACCTCAAAGAACCAAAAAGAAATACAAGAGGTCAAAACATTGTAACAGAAATGAAGAATGCCTTCAATGGGCTCTGTATAGACTGGATGTGGCTGAGAAAAAGTCTCTGTGCAAGAGAATATATCAGAATCCTTGAAAGCTGAAAAACAATGAGCAGAGGCTGGGGGTAAAAAAAGGAGCAGACTACCCAAGGACTGTGGGACAACTATAAAAGGTGTAACATACATGTAATAGAAATGTAAGAAGGAGAGAGAAGAAAGAAAGGGACAGAAGGAATATTTGAAATAATGACTGAGAATTTGCTAAAATCAATATCAAATCAGATCACAGATCTGATCCAGGAAGCTCAAGAACACCTGGCAGATAAATTCAAAACAAAACAAAATGAAAAACTACACATGCGTATTATTTTCAAATTATAGGAAATCAACTTTAAATTTAAAAAATCCTGGAAGAAGCCAGAGAAACAAATATGTTAAGAAAGGAGAGAGAGAGAGAAAAAAAAACAACAAAAAGCAGAAAAAGAGTAGAAGACAAATATAGGAACAAAGAACAAGGGCAACAAATAGAAAACAATGACACATATATAATATTTATTCCATCTACATCAATAATCACCTTAAATGATAATTAAATATACCAATTAAAGGAGATGTTAGAGTAGATCAAAAAACAAGACCCAGCAATACGTTATTTATAGGAAACTCACTTAATCTATAGGACTATATCTATAAAAGAAGTTGAGTCAACTATGACCAACTGTCAAAAACAGAAAGCACCAGACCCAGATGTTCAATGGCAGATTTCACCAAAAATTTAGGGAAGATACACCAATTCTCTGTACTCTCTTTGGAAGTCCTAGCTAAAGACAAGAATATTGTCTTATGACAGTTAAAGGGAAGACAAAGTATACCAATTGGGAAGGAAAAAATAAATTGTTCTTGCTCATAGATGATATGATCACCTATGTAGAAAATAAAAAAGAATTCGCCAAAAAGTTTGGAACTAATAAGTGACTACAGCAAGGTTGCAGGATACAGGGTTAATATACAAAAGTCAATCATTTGGACCACCTGGTTGGCTCAGTTGGAAGAGCATGCAACTCTGAATTTTGGGGTTCTAAGTGTCAGCCCCATGTTGGGGCTAAAGAAATAAACTGGAGAAAAAAGTATTAAAAAATGTTAATCATTTTCCTGTATGCCAGCAATAAAAAATGGAATTTGAAATTAAAAACAATACCATTTATATCAGCATCCAAAATAAGAGAAATACTTAGATATAAGTGTGTGTGTGTGTGAGAGAGAGAGAGAGAGAGAGAAAGATCTATATGAGAAAAACTATAAACTCTGATGAAAGAAAAAAAAACCTAAATAAATGGAGAGATAGTCCATGTTCAAAGGTAGGAAAACTTAGTATTTTCAAAATGTCAGTTGTTCCCAGCTTGATTTATAGATTCAATGAAATTCCAATAAAAAATCTTGGTAGGTTTTTTTGTTGATATCAACAAAATGATTCTGAATTTTATATGGAGAGGCAAAAGATTCAGAAAAACCAAAATGATACTGAAGGAGAAAAAGTTGGAAGACTGACAGTACCCAATTTCAAGACCTACTATAACGCTATAGTAATCAAGGTGTGTTGTTACTGGCAAAACAATACACAAATAGATGAATGGAACAGGATAGAAATCACCCCCCACCAAATGGTTCAGGCAGTTTGGAAAACAGTTTGGTGGCTTTCTAACAAAACTAAACATGCTCCTGATATTTACTTAAAGGAGTTGAAAACTTGTGCCCACACAAAAACTGAACACGATCTTTATAGCAACTTTATATGTATTTGCCAAAACTTAGAAGCAGCCAAGTTGTCCTTTAGTAGGTGAGTGGATAAATAAACTGTTACATTTAGGCAGTTGAATATTATTCAGCACTAAAAATAAAGGAACTATCAAGCCATGAAAAGAATGGGGGAGGGCCTTAAATACATATTACTAAGTGAAAGAAGTCAATATGAAAAGGCTATATATATGGTATGATTCTGACTATGTGGCCTTCTAGAAAAATCAAAACTATGGACATAGTAAAACGTTCAGTGGCTGCCAGGGGTTGGGGTGATGGCAGTGGTGAGGAAGTGATGAATAAGTGGAACACAGGATTTTTAAGGCACTGAAAATACTCTGCATAGTACTATAATGATGGATATATGTCATTATACATTTGTCCAGTCCCATAGAAAGAACAACACCAGGAGTGAACCATAATGTAAACTGTGGACTTTGGATGATTGGGATGAGTCAGTGTAGGTTTATCAGTTGTAACAATGTAACACTGTGGTCAGGGATGTTGATAGTGGAGGAGTTTATGCTTGTGTAGGGACAGGGTGCATTTAGGAAATCTCTGAATCTTCCCTTTAATTTTGCTATGAACCTAAAACTGCTCTATGAGAGAGAGAGAGAGAGAGAGAGAAGAAAGGAAGGTTAAAAAAAATCCAGAATGTGATTTTCAGCCTAGATTCTTCACCCCCCCTTGGACCTCTCATAATATATGGCCATAGATTTAATATTTATAATGGCTACCAAAACTCTATGTGTAAATCTATTTCCCCATTTCACATTTCTTGAGTGAAACACTGAGGTTTTCTGTGTATCCATAAGAAGAGCATCTATGTTTATTTTGTGCATCATTGTATCCTCAAGGCCTGTGTGTATCTATACTTAATAGGCCCACAAATATTCATTGATTGAGTATATAGAACATAATGTGATTGCCAAAGCTTTTGATTTATAGACATTTTCTCTGTGAGTGTATAACTTAATTTGTGGATGGTAGTTGAATTTTGAATGAATGTTTGGAAGCAAAAACTCAAGTGCTTATAGGTTATTAAAATGAAAATAAAATGCATTAAAATTTTTTCATATGAGCCTGAAGGCAACACATATAAAACAGCAATGAAATAATGATTGAAAAACGCTAATTACTGACAATTGTTTACTTGTAGACACCTTATATGACATTTCTAGATGGAAGCTATTAAGTTGAATTACTCTAGAAAAATAATGTATATAGGCATTTGTAGTTTATCATTATAATATGATGATATGCCCCCCTTTTTTACTAGAATCCCACAGTGCCTAACAGTCATGAATAAATTTATAGACTTGTTTTTCATATTGAAGGAAAATGACTATGAGCATTAAATGTCCTCTTCTTTTAGTTTCCTTACGCCAGGCATATAAAACAAAAGACCTATTGGATAATGAGAGTAAATTACTCCATGGAGGAGCAGAACTAGATGACTATTATCAATTTTTAGGTCAATAAACAAACAAAAATATCATATTACTGACCAATATTGGGACAAAAATAATTTTAGTTTTAGTTTTGAACTTCACTTACCAAATAAGTATAATTTTTGAATTCCAGAAAATGTTGGCAGGAGAAGAAATGAGTATGGTATTTGCAGGCATGTAAACATGTAGACCGGATTACTGATCATAAACAATTGCAAGAATTACAGCACTATTTATTTATTAGAGTGCAGTGAGATTTAGTTCACTGAAAAGAAAACAGAAAGACATTTTAGCTAATTTGTAATGCTTCTTAAGAGCACAAACCTAGTAAAATATTGTGCTAGGAAAGAAATGCTTAGAAAGCAAAGTACATGGAGAAATATTGAATAACCAGACTTGCTAAGGATTAAAAAAAATAAGGCTTCAGGAATTAGGGGGATTAATTTTGCTTTTCCTTCTGTTAATGGATAGTGAGGAGAACAGAGGCTCATGTTTGCATATGCAAGACTATTTGCTTGGGCTACCTCATTTTTTATCCTCCCATCAGTCCTATTGGCCTGCTTTATTTCACTTACTTTCATATAGGAAAAACGAAGTTCCAAGAGGCTAGTTGAATAAGTGATTTTAAAGTTATACTACTAGTTTATAGGAACAGATGTTTGAATCCAAATCTACATACTGCAAGGTCTATTTTCTTTCTACTATACCATACCTCTTCTCTGATAAGAATCTATTTCCAGCTATGCCTGTCAGGGTAGTACATGAAAAGCGTCAGTAATTTTTTTTTTAAAGGATTTTATTTATTTATTTGTCAGAGAGAGAGGAGCTAGCGCAAGCACAGGCAGACAGAGTAGCAGGCAGAGGCAGAGGAAGAAGCAGTCTCCCTGCCAAGCAAGGAGCCCGATGTGGGACTCAATCCCAGGACCCTGGGATCATGACCTGAGCTGAAGGCAGCTGCTTAACCAACTGAGCCACCCAGGCGTCCCAAGTGTCAGTAATTTTGAGTCCCAAAGCCATTTGCAAAATGAACTGGCTTTACAAAACTGCAAACCTGGTGGGAGTGGCTCAATATTGCCTTTACTGTAACTTGCTCTTTTCATTACCTTTGGACTATTTTTATTCCTATTTTAACAGATGAAGAAATGAGTATTGCATTAAGTAAATTACCTGTGGTTACATAGACGCAAATTGCTGAAATGGGATTTGAAACCAGGCAGGGTAACTCCAGAGTGCATATGCTTAACCACTGTGCAAAAATGTCAGGCCTCATGGAGGAGGAAATATAATCCTTCCTTATTGCTACAGGTTTCATTATCTTCTGGTGATTTATACTCTTTGTGGAGAAGTAGCTAGGGATAAATGTATGAGTAGCAGAGGAGGACAGAGGGGAGGGAACTCAAATTATTTATTATATAATTATCTTTAATTATTGATTATTTTATGGTTTATATCTGCTCTTGGTATATGTTGTGGGAAACAGGAACACAAAAGGTATATTTGGACAGTGATAAATAGGGATATAAGGTATAAGGTTTATAGCATAAGGTATATAAGCTGATAGTAAGAGATAAGACTGAAATTGTTGAGGACAGATCAAGAAAGGAAGGCAACACAAGATTGAATTTTACATGGTACTTGGAGAGGTACTTTTTTTTCAAGGATTATTTATTTATTTGAGAGAGAGAGAAGGAGCTTACACATGTGTGGGTAGGGCCAAAGGAAAGAGAGAGAGAAAGAGAATCTCCAAGCAGACTCCCTACTGAATGGGGAGCCATTCAGGACCCTGAGATCGTGACCTGAGCTGAAATCAAGAGTTGGATGCTCAACTGACTGAGCCACCCAGGAACTCCAGAGAGGAGCATTTATGATAGACACAATCATTATGATAGATAGAAGTTACCTTTAAGAGATTAATCTGGTATAGGTGGTATATGGTGTGCGTTGGAAAGAAAAGACATTGAAATTAGGAAGTCCAACTGGAAGGCTATTTGAAAAATAATATAGACTACATGTATCTCTGAGGGGAATATTGTTAAAACACATACATCTCCTGTATTAGTTAGACTGCCATAAGAAAATACCATATATTGGGTGGCTTAAACAACAGAAATTTATTTTCTCACAGTTCTGAAGGCTGGAAATCCAAGATTAAGGTGCCTACATGGTTCAGTTACCTAACTTACCTAAGCTTATAGCCTTCTCTCTCTCTCTCTCTCTCTGTTATCACATGACAGAGAGCGTGAGAAAGAACACTCAGATTGCCTGTTTTTATGAGGGCATTAGTGTCCTCATGAAGGTACCACCCTTATGACCTCATCCAAAACTATTTACCTCCCAAAGGCCCCATCTTAAATGCCATTACATCGGTGCTTAGGGTTTTAACATTTGAGGGAACATAAATATTCAGTCCATAACATTCTAGACCTTCATGGCTTAACACAATAGAATTTAGTGAGGCCCAACACAGGCATTCATCGACAGAAGATTTTCATATGTTTCATATTCCAGGATATTTCTGTGTGTGATTCTGTCCTTTTTTATAGCACCTTGGAGAAATCTGCATTTATCTGGCGTATGGGTAAAGAGAATGAGGATCATACATGGGGAATTTTATAGGACGTGCCTGGAAGAGGCTTATATTACTTATGTCACAATCCTTATACAGTAACTCTTTCATATATTAATAGCTAATTCCAAGGGAAACAGACTGGATAATGTACATTAGCTGTGTCAGTCAAGATGGGTTAAGTTTTGCTATTGTAAAAAGCAATACCAAAAACTTAATTAACTTCACTAACAAAAGTTTATTTTTCACTCATAGATCATTTCCAAAACAGGTCAGTGAGGAAGCTCTGCTTTTCAAAGTCACTCTGCACCCTAAACTAATGAGGACATTATTTCTTAGGCTACTCTTCTGATCACTAAAAATTTGACTCATCCCCCTTCTCTCAAGCATAAGTGGTCACCTCCTAATTTGTATCTAGATACAGAATTAACCTCAAACTTGAGATTGATTTCTGGGTGATACATAACAGTTTATACATCAGAGAATACTCTGTGGTAATTTCTAAATTCAGTCTGGATATACCTCATCTTTTTTAAAAATAATTTTTAAATTTTTTTAATAAACATATAATGTATTATTAGCCCCAGGGGTACAAGTCTGTGAATCGCCAGGTTTACACACTTCACAGCACTCACCATTGCACATACCCTCCCCAATGTTCACCCTCCCCATCACCCTCTCCATATCCCCCTCCCCCAAGCCCCTCATTTCGTTTTGTGACATTAAGAGTCTCTTATGGTTTGTCTCCCTCCTGATTCCACCTTGTTCCATTTATTCTTTTCCTACCCCTCAAACCCCACATGTTGCATCTCCACTTCCTCATATCAGGGAGATCATATGATAGTTGTCTTTCTCCAATTGATTTATTTTGCTAAGAATAATACCCTCTGGTTCTATCCACGTCATCGCAAATGGCAAGATTTCATTTCTTTTGATGGCTGCATAGTATTCCATTGTATATATATACCACATCTTCTTTGGATACAGCTCATCTTGATTCAGAGAAATTTGAAGGGGGCACCTGAATGGCTCAGTTGAAAGAGGATGTGACTTTTGATCTTGAGACCTTGAGTTTGAGCTCCGTATTGTGTAGAGATTACTAAAATAAATAAATTACTAAAATAAATAAATAAATAAAACTTACAAAAAACTTATAAAAAGTTTTTATAAAACTTATAAAAAATAGATTTGAGAACTACAAGACAAACTATATATAACCCACATACTCAATATATAGTGGTGGACGAGGCACAAATTAATCAAAATAAAATTCCCATTCAGAGGAAGAGTGGGAACACACAGTAGTCTCTGGTCCATTAACATACTGAAATCTCTCTATGTTATGAGTGTCCCCAAACCTAAGGATAAAGAATGTTCCCCGATTGGGTCAGTTCTCCTTTCCGGGAGGTGCTACACTGCCCATTATTCTCTATGACTCCCAAGCCTTACTTTTTGAAGATTCTTCACATCCATTATTCCTCTTAGTCTCACCTAAAGTGAACATTGTAGAATATGTCTTCCTTGGAGACTGAGTAGTTTTTGTTCAATCTGCTTCTTGTCCAAGGAAGGCTGGAGACTAAGGGTCATGTTAAGTCTTAAATGGTCATAGACATTTCTAGCTTAGACTTGTGTTTTTTTGTTTGTTTGTTTGTTTTTTTAAAGAAAAAGGTTCTTGTAAACTTAATCCAATTCATTACTTTTATGTACCAATGGCACAACCATAGTTCTTTTCTAGACATATGTAGGTTTACTATGTCTATTTACTATGTCTTTTTTTTTTTCATCCCCATCTGCTCTCTGTCTTTCTGTTTCTCTCACTTTCATCATTTTCTCTTGGTATCTCAGCTCGCCTGGAGTGCCTTGGATTTATCAGACTCCAGTGGCAGAACACACAGTTGATTTATTTTCCCTGGGTCATTTTGACCGATTGAAAACATATGATGGCTATCAGCTCAATTTATTCACAAACCTTAAGTCTGATCTCTACTAGAAGGCTGAGTTTTACTTGGTCTTTCTTGCTCAAAGATCTCTGTTTTATCTTTAACTCTTTGGTCTTGAGGAGTTACCTCTTCCAATGCCATAAATCACCAAATTCAGACTTATTACCTGCTTGTTACCAGCCAGTTCTTTTTAGGACCTTCTCATTTTCTTGTAATGCTTCATGTAATGTAGGCAACACCAATTAAAACATGTTACTAAACTTCTCTTTCTAACCTTTCCCTTGCGGCCTCAAGTCCATTAGTTATATAATCTTCCAACTAAGTTATTGCAGGCAGATTATCAAATTCTTTGCCATGGCAGTAGTATTGGAAAATCATATTTTCACCCCCTGAAAAGAGTTTCCTCACAGTTTCCTGTTGTCTGAATACAATGCCACATTTGGTTTTGTTGACTGGTAAGTACTAATTTAGCATTTTTTTCAGAATAGGCCAGATATAGAATAAAAATCTCCTAAATCTCAGTGGCTTATTAAACCAAATTTATTTTCCCTTCAGTCTACATTCCTGGTGTGGCTTTGACAAGAGGTTCTGTTCATAACAGACACTACGGAATCAAGGCTAGTAGAGGTTTCATCTAAAAATCACTTTCTTCCAAAAATCGTAGGATGACCAAGCCATTCTGGTTTGTCTAGATCTTTCCCAGATTTAGCTCTGAAAACCCAGCTTCTTAAGAACTCCCATTAATCCCTGTTAAGCCAGATCAATTTGCCTGAGACTGTTCTGATCTTAAATCTGGAAATCCTATGCCCCAGGAATGCCCTCAGTTCTGGGAAAATTGGGGTGGTTGGTGACCCCATGCAATCATTGCAGCACTGGGAAGGAAATGTTGCTGTTAAGGCATCAGCTCAATAACCACACCTGTCATCTTTCCTTCCTCTCATTGGCCAATGCAAGCCAGATGTCATTGTCTAAAATCAAATGGGCAGAGAATAACAATGTAACATGTGCATGTAAGGCAGAAATACTTAGTGAACAGCACATAGAACTACCACACCAGCTCTGTCAGTAAGAAGACAAAATGTTTTGATAAGCAGCTGGTTAGTCCACAGCATAAAAAAGAAATTGTGGTAGCTTATGTCACTAAAACTTAGGAAAAGTTGCACAAATAAAAGCAATATAGAAGTGATAAAAATGGATGTTTAGAGAGTGATCCAGAAAATAAATCAGATCTAGAAGATAATAAGATCTGCTTTTGAACTAGAAATTTGATCTTGGTTTTAGCTATTATATGTACATGTGCATATGATGGTGGATATAATACATGTAGAATTTTAAGATTAGTTACACTCTGAGGGTGAAATTTTGGAGAAATTACAGGCAAAGAATACAAATCAGCCCCCTGTACAGATTACTCTTTCTGAGTTCAACAAATGTGAAAATGAACTTTAAGTATTTCCAAGTCTATTAATTAGAGCTTGGGTTCAGAATAGTAGACAATCATTTATTCATGTATTAGTTTATTCAACAAATATTTATTGAGGGATGAACAGTGATAGGGACTAAGAATGTAGACATATAACTTCCTTCTGACTGGGGGAGATAGGTAAACAGGTATGTATGTTATAGATTGTGATAATTATTGTGGGAAATAAACAGGATGATAAGATGGAGAACTAAAAGGGCCAAGAAGAGGTAAGAAGCATTTTGAATCAGGATATAAAGAAAGTTCTCTGTGAGGAAGGATATCATATAACTGAAACCTGAAGGGTAGGCAAGAGTTGGCCAACGGAAGAGCTGCTGGAATAGCTCTATAGCCACAAGTGTTAATAAGTGCAAAGGCATGAACCTTGAAAGAAGCGCCACATTAAGCCTATATGGCTAGAGTGTGGTCGTTGGAAAACTGGTACCAAAAAACGTGGGAGAGGAGGTAGGAGCCAGGCTAGAGTAAGAAGACTAGACTTTATTCTGACAACAGAAAGATTTTTATTCAGTAAGTGATGTGATCTGGTGTTTTTTTGTTTTTTTGTTTTGTTTTACAAAGAACAGTCTGATTTCTGTTTGAATAATGACTGGAAGAGGCAAGAGTAAAGCCAAGGAGCTTATTGGGAGCCACTTTTAATAATCTTGATGAGATAAAATTATCTTTGGATTCAGGTGGTGGCAGTGGGGATTGAGAGAAGAGGATGGATTTTAGATATAATGTGGAATGAGCAGCAAAAGGACTTGATGGATGTAAGGAGGGAAAGAAAGAGAAGGATTAAGACTGACTCCTTAGTTTTCAGCTAGAGCAACTGAACAAGAAGATGTACCCTTTACCAACCTATGAATTAATTAGAAAGAAACAAGATCTGTGGGAAAAAAAAATTTCTGATTGGATTGAGAATTTGATATATTTGTTGGATATCCAAGTGGGTTAGTAAGCATTTGGGTATGTGGGTCTGGAGACCTGGAGAGAAGGCGTTTATGAAATGTCAGCATATTAATGGTAAATAAAGGTAGGGTAGTGGTTAAGAATGTGTAGGGAGAGCATGCAGATGCAGAAGAGAAAAGATCCTGGACAGATCTGGAAGGACTCCAACACTTAGAGATTTTATAGAGAAAGAGGAACAGGAAAGGAGACCAAGAAGATGAGCTCAGATAGTGTAGTGTAATAGGCAGCAAATGAAGAGACTGTTTCAAGAAGGCAGTATGGTGGTGAATTGTGTTATTGCTGCTGAAAAGTTCAATAAGAAAAGGACAGAAAATAGCCACTACATTTGGTAACATGCAGATTGCCACATGAGCAATCTCTATGGAATAGATTGAAAAATGAGTGGAAAATGAGGAAATGGAGACAGTCAGTATAGATAAAGATCTCAAGACATAAATTAATCATATTAAATATAAACAGCTGTATCATAATTAAGTGTCAACTTAATATACTAAATGGAAAATTTACCAGTTCGTAATTATATTACTTATCTCTAGATGGAAATTAACAGAAGGTGATAGTGAGCATAGAACCTACAAAGAGGAGAGCACAGTCCAGAAATTGAGTAGTTAATCCAATAGGCTCAAAGGGAGAGTGACTGTGACCTGGAGGGAAGAACTGTCTCATGATCACAGAGCTGACTCAATGAAGAGTAATGAGAATTATTCAGACTTCATTATTGTGTAACCAAAAATCTTCTCAAGACTATGTTTCTTCACTTTTTCTTACCTTCTCACTAATAATTCATTGTCTCCAAATAACCAGAAGGGAAAGAGAAACAGAGAGGAGTTTTGATGGAAGGCTACAGATGGCAGGATTTATTTTGAAGATAAGAGGTTTTTGTTTCCTTCCTAAGAGTCAAGTAGAGAATACAGTATGTAATCAGACACAGCAAAAATATGTAGTAAGTAACCAAGTGTGGAACTTCTCTACAATAGTGTTATTAGACAGTTCAGACTGCCATAAGAGAGTATCGCAGACTGGGTGATTGAAACAGAGAAATTTATTTTCTCACAGTTCTGGAGGCTAGAAATCCAAGATGAAGGTGCTGGTAAATTCAGTTTCTGGTGAGAATTCTTTTCCTGATTTGCAGATGGCGAGTGTCTCCCTTTGTCATTACATGACCTTTTTCTGTGCATGTATTTTTAGAGAGATCTGTGATGTGTCCTCCTCTTCTTACAAGGGCACAAGTCCTGTCAGATCAGGACCCCACCCTTATGATCTTACTGAACCTTAATTACCTCCTGAAAGGCCCAATCTCCAACTGTAGTCACTGCAGGGGTTCAAGATTCAAAATGCGAATTTGGTGAGGGGGGGCATGATTCAGTCCCTAACAGATGGTTTTACTCTTCTTTTCTTCTTCTTCTTCTTTTTTAATTTTTTAAAGGTTTTATTTATTTATTTGTCATAGAGCACAAGCAGGCAGAGTGACAGGCAGAGGCAGAGAGAGAAACAGGCTCCCCGCTGGACAAGGAGCCAGATGCAGGACTCGATCCCTGGACCCTGGGATCATGATATCAGGATGTTTTCCCTCTTAGAATAGCCATATGCAATTAAAGATAAAAAAAAATTTTTTTAAGATTTTATTTATTTATTTGACAAAGAGAGAGAGAGTGATCACAAGTAAGCAGAGAGGCAGGCAAGAGAGAGGACGGGTGGAGCAGGCTCCCTGCCGAGCAGAGAGCCTGATGCGGGACTTGATCCCAGGACCCTGAGATCATGACCCGAGCTGAAGGCAGAGGCTTAACCCACTGAGCCACCCAGGATTTTTTAAAGGATTTTATTTATTTATTTGACAGACAGAAATCACAAGTAGGCAAAGAGGCAGGCAGAGAGAGAGGGGGAGGCAGGCTCCCCACCAAGCAGAGCTCCTGATGTGGGGCTCGATCCCAGGAGGCTGGGATCATGACCTGAGCCAAAGGCAGAGGCTTTAACCCACTGAGGCACCCAGGCACCCCTACGGAGCAAAATTTTTATGTGATTATCTATTTAAATTCTTAATAGTTATTATTGATGCAAAACATTACTCACATAAGTATATTAAAAAATTAAAACAAATTCTTTAGACTAATTTTACAAGAGTTGCAATCAGTTTTTTAAATGTTTACATGTTAAATGTGGTGCTTTTTTGAAATAGTGAAACAAGATTTCAGATCCAACTAAACTTTTTCAGACTAAGCATTTAAATGTATATGCATTGTTAGAAGAATCTTCCTGTAGATAGCTTGGTGGCTGCTGAAAGGGCAGATAAACTATAAGTATTATTTATGATAAATGGATTTTGGCATGTAGTCCCCAACTGTGACTGCCAGATGCCCTGTCGGACCTCACCTCGGTGTTCTTGAGAATGGGATATATTACTTGGATGCCTGGAACACAAACTCCTTCAACAGCTTCCTGGTTCATTTGTGGAAAATGGGCAGTGATTGACTGCTGAACCAGATTTTGAGGATGCCTAGGTGATAGAACACATCCTTTTTCATATCATCATTGTATGATAGAACAGGACACACCAAAGGATACTCATCATTTTTTGAACGCTGCACTTGGGCTGCCCCCTGAGGAGCCCCAGAGGAAGTTGGTTTGTGTAAGAGGTTAGTAGGTGGGACTGTGGTAGATCCAGGCACCACTGTGCCTCTCTAAAGGTTAAAGAGAGCATTATTTCAGGGAATTCTGCTTAAGTTTTGGAAAGAAGCAAGTATAATCAGCAGAAGGGTGATAGTCTTAAGGAACTAGGATAAATTTTAATAAGGAAAAAGAATAGGTTCATTTATTCAGAGCTTAAATTCTAAGAATTCTGTTTTTATTTTTTTCTGAAAATTCTTCATTTCCCTCCCCTCCTTTTTGTCTGACATACAAAAACCCAAATTCCATATTTGTTTAGACCAATGGATCATCCATCTGTATCTGTTTTTGTATGCTGACACCAAGAAATATTTTATGAGGGACCATAATTCTCTTCAAGCAAGTAATAAAACCAAACTTGCTAACTTTTCTTTATACTCTAAGTAAGTTGTCTTGGGGTGCCTGGATGGCTCAGTCAGTTGAATGACCAACTCTTGATTTTGGCTCAGGTCGTGATCTCAGGGTCATGTTTGAGCCCAATGATGAGTTCCACATTCAGCATGTAGTCTTGAGATTCTCTCTCTCCCTTTCCCTTTGCCCTTCTCTCAGCCACCCAGGCACCCTGACCACTGTAATATTTTTTTAAAAAATTTATTTCCAGAGGGACCTGGGTGGCTCAGTGGGTTAATCCTCTGTCTTCGGCTCAGGTCATGATCTCAGGGTCCTGGGATCAAGCCCCACATCAGGGTCTCTGCTCAGCAGGGAACCTGTTTCCACTCCCCTACCCCCCATAGCCTGGCTCTCTGCCTACTTGTGATCTCTCTCTCTCTCTCTCTGGGTCAAATAAATAAATAAAATCTTAAAAAAAATTTATCTCCAGTATAGTTAACATGCAGTGTTATATTAGTTTCAGGTGTATAATACAGTGATTTATCAGTTTCATACATTACTCAGTTCTATCCTGATAAGTGTACTCTTAATCCCCTTCACCTATTTCACCCATCCTCCCACTTCCCCTCCAGGAACCTGTTTTGTTTTCTTTAGTTAAGAGACTGTTTTTTTTTTTTAATTAATTATTTTTATTTACATATAATATATTATTTGCCTCAGGGGTACAGGTCTGTGAATCATCAGGTTTACACACTTCACAGCACTCACCACAGCACATACCCTCCCAAATGTCCATAACCCAGCCACCCTCTTCACACCCCACCCCCAGCAACCCTCAGTTTCTTTCGTGAGATTAAGAGTCTCTCATGCTTTGTCTCCCTCCCGATACCATCTTGTTTCATTTTATCCTTCCATACCCCCTATACCCCCCATGTTGCCTCTCAAATTCCTCATATCAGGGAGGTCATATGAAAATTGACTTTCTCTGATTAACTTATTACACTCAGCCCAATACCTTCTAGTTCCATCCACATCATTGCAAATGGCACGATTTCATTTTTTGATGGCTGCATAGTATTCCATTGTATGTATATACCACATCTTCTTTATCCATTCATCTATTGATGGACATCTAGGTTCTTTCCATCATTTGGCTAATGTGGACATTGCTGCTATAGACATTCGGGTGCATGTGTCCCTTTGGATCACTACATTTGTATCTTTAGGGTAAATACCCAGTAGTGTGATTGCTAGGTCATAGGATAGCTCAATTTTCAACTTTCTGAGGAACCTCCATGCTGTTTTCCAGGGTGGCTGCATCAGCTTTTATTCCCACCAACAGTAGGAGGGTTCCCCTTTCTCTGCACTCTCTCCAACATCTCTCATTTCCTGACTTGCTAATTTTAGCCATTCTGACTGGTGTGAGGTGGTATCTCATTGTGGTTTTGATTTGTATTTCCCCCGATGTCAAGTGATGTTCATAACTTTTTCATGTGTCTATTGGCCATATGGATGTCTTCTTTGCAGAAATGTCTGTTCATGTCTTCTGCCCATTTCTTGATTGGGTTATTTGTTCTTTGGGTGCTGAGTTTGATAAGTTCTTTCTAGATTTTGGATACTAGCCCTCTATCTACTATGTCATTTGTGAATATCTTCTCCCATTCTGTCAGTCATCTTTTGGTTTTGTTGACTGTTTCCTTTGCTGTGCAAAAGCTTTTGATCTTGATGAAGCCTCAATAGTTCATTTTTGCCCTTGCTTCCTTGCCTTTGGTGATATTTATAGGAAGAAGTTGCTGTGGCTGAGGTGAGGTCGAAGAAGTTGCTGCCTGTGTTCTACTCAAGGATTTTGATGGATTCCTGTCTCACATTAGGTCTTTCATCTATTTTGAGCCTATTTTTGTGTGTGATGTAAGGAAATGGTCCAGTTTCATTCTACTGCTTGTGGCTATCCAATTTTCCCAACACCATGTGTTGAAGAGACTGTCTTTTTTCCACTGGACATTCTTTACTGCTTTGTTGAAGATTAGTTGACCATAGAGTTGAGGGTCCATTTCTGGGCTCTCTATTCTGTTCTATTGATCTATGTGTCCATTTTTGTGCCAGTACCATTCTGTCTTTATGATGACAGCTTTGTAATAGAGCTTGAAGTCTGGAATTGTGATGCCACTTACTTTGGCTTTCTTTTTCAACCTTTCTCTGACTATTCGGGGTCTTTTCTGGTTCCAAATAAATTTTAGGATTATTTGTTCCAATTCTTTGAAAAAAACCTGATGGTATTTTGATAGGGATTACATTAAATATGTAGATTGCTTTAGGTAGCATAGACATTTTCACAATATTTGTTCTTCTAATTCATGAGCATGGAATGTCTTTCCATTTCTTTGTGTCTTCCTCCATTTCTTTCATGAGTACTTTATTATTTTCTGATTACAGATTCTTTGCCTCTTTGGTTAGGTTTATTCCTAGGTATCTTATGGATTTGGGTGCAGCTGTAAAATGGGATTGACTTTTTAATTTCTTTTTTTTCTGTCATTGTTGGTATATAGAAATGCAATAGACTTCTGTGCATTGATTTTATATCTTGACATTTTACTGAATTCCTGTATAAGTTCTAGCAATTTTGGAGTGGAGTCTTTTCGGTTTTCCCAATGTGGGTTTTCCAAATAAAGTATCATATCATCTGCGAAGAGTGAGAGTTTGGCTTTTTGCTGATTAAGTTTCTTTTTTGTTGTCTGATTGCTGGTCTAGGACTTCTAGTAATATGTTGAGTAGCAGTGGTGATAGTGGACAGCCCTGCCATGTTCCTGACTTTAGGAGAAAAGCTCTCAGTTTTTCTCCATTGAGAATGATATTCACTGTGGGTTTTTCATAGATGACTTAGATGATATTGAGGTATGTACCCTCTATCCGTACACTGTGAAGCATTTTGATCAAGAAATGATGCTGTATTTTGTCAAATGCTTTCTCAGCATCTATTGAGAGTATCATGTGATTCTTGTTCTTTCTTTTTTTAATGTGTTGTATCACTTTGAATGATTTTTAGGTGGTGAACCAACCTTGCAGCCCAGGAATAAATCCCATTTCGTTGTGGTGAATAATCCTTTTAATGTCCTGGTGGATCCTATTGGCTAGTATTTTGGTGAGAATTATTGCATCCATGTTCACCAAGGATATTAGTCTGTAATTCTCCTTTTTGATGGGAACCTTGTCTGGTTTTGGGATCAAGGTAATGCTGGCTTTATAAAATGGGTTTGGAAGATTCCTTTCCATTTCTATTTTTTGGAACAGTTTCAGGAGAACAGGTATTAATGCTTCTTTAAATGTTTGGTAGAATTCCCCTGGGAAGCTGTCTGGCCCTGGGCTCTTGTTTTTTGGGAGATTTTTGATGACTGCTTCAATCTACTTACTGGTTAGGGGTCTGTTCAGGTTTGGTAGTTTATATGTCTCTAGGAATGCATCCTTTCTTCTAGATTGTCAAATTTGCTGGTGTATAGTTGTTCATAATGTGTTCTTATTGTTGTTTGTATTTCTTTGGTGTTGGTTGTGATTCCTCCTCTTTCATTCATGTTTTATCAATTTGGGTCCTTTCTCTTTTCTTTTTGATAAGTCTGGCCAGGGGTTTATCAATCTTATTAATTCAGAACCAGCTCTACTTTCAAGGATCTGTTGTACTGTTCTTTTGGTTTCTCTTTTATTGATTTCTCTTTATTATTTCTCTTCTCCTACAGGGTTTAAGCTTTCTTTGCTGTTATTTCTCCAGCTCCTTTAGGTGTAGGGTTAGGTTGTGTACTTGAAACCTTTCTTGTTTCTTGAGAAAGTTTTGTATTGCTACATACTTTCCTCTCAGGACCACCTTTGTTCTGTCCCAAAGATGTTGAACAGTTGTGTTTTCATTTTCATTTGTTTCCATGAATTTTTTCAATTCTTCTTTAATTTCCTGGTTGACCCATTCATTCTTTAGTAGGATGCTCTTTAACCTCCATGTATTTGAGTTCTTTCCAACTTTCCTCTTGTGATTGAGTTCTAGTTTCAAAGCATTGTGTTCTGAAAATATGCAGGGAATGATCCCAATCTTTTGGTACTGATTGAAACATGATTTGTGCTCCAGGTTGTGATCTATTCTGAAGAATGTCCCATGTGCACTGGAGGAGAATGTGTATTCTGTTGTTTTGTGATGGAATGTTCTAAATATATCTGTGATGTGCATCTGGTCCAGTGTATCATTTAAAGCCTTTATTACTTGTTGATATTTTCCTTAGATGATCTGTCCATTTCAATGAGCGGGGTGGTAATATCCCCTACTATTATTGTACTGTTGTTGATGTGTTTATTTGATTTTGTTATTAATTAGTATATATAATTGGCTGCTCCCATGTTAGGGGCATAGATATTTAAAATTGTTAGATCTTCTCCTCCTCCTCCTCCTCCTCCTCCTCCTCCTTCTTCTTCTTCTTCTTCTTCTTCTTCTTCTTCTTTTTTTAATTAAGCAGGCTCCCCACTGAGCAGTGAGCCTGATGCAGGGTCTGATACCAGGACCCTGAGATCATGATCTGAGCCAAAGGCAGGGGTTTAACCCACTAAACCACTCATAAAATTGTTAGAACTTCTTGTCAGACAGACCCTTTAAGTATGCTATATTGTCCTTCATCTCTTGTTATAGTCGTTGGCTTAAAATCTAATTTATCTGATATAAGGATTGCCACCCCAGCTTTCTTTTGATGTTCATTAGTATGGTAAATGGTTTTCAAAAAAACCACATGCTGCTCAAAGTTTCCTCTCTCAGTTCTCCCTGCACAGAATGCCTACACAACTCATGGAGACCTAGCCTTTACACCTCTTGGGGAATTCACATCTTCTTTAATAGTGGGTTTAGAAATTACCAGTGAAAAATATTGTCAAACCTATATTTAGTCAACTGATAAAATGTGTGGTGAGTACAGTAAAAGAGACTAAAATATATACTTTTGTTTCCTTTTACCAAAAATGCCTTCTTAAATTGAATATTAGGAAAATTGAAGGGTCCTGATTGTGTTCAATGTCTCCTACTTTAGGGCATTAGCACTCACCTGCTATGACATGATGGATTTTTTTTTTTTGTTCACGGGAGTGAATGGCAAGAAATTTGCTGCCCACAATGAGAAAGCACCAGAATTTTAGTAGGATATTATTAGAAGAATAAAATAAGAACAGATGTGATTATTCTTATTATAGCAAACTCTCTCTCTCTCTCTCTCTCTTTTTGAATTGGTCAAAGCATATTTGCAACAAGTATACTGGAAAATGCACACAACCTGCAACTTTTCTCATCTATTCCATACCTATAACTGTAAACAAGTACAAATGTTCTAGAATGATATTGAGAATACATATGGCAAAACCTCACACTTATTTGCGAAGGTTGACATTGTGATTCCTGCTCTGTATCCCACTCAGTATTGTTCATGTACATCAGTTGACCTATTTCACCAGTTTGGTTACATAGAAAGTCATGTTTAGTTGAACAATTCACATAATTAACATACATTTCTTAAGATTCCACATCTGGTGACTCACTTTTGAAGTTGTCTTCACATAAATTGTTGAAAAATTTAGTGGGCTTAATTTGTCAAAAAAGGATCATTTTCTCTACAGATTCTTGAGGCAGAGAAGCAAGGAGAGAATGTGACTAACTACATAATTTTATCTTGTCGCTGTAACATTTTTCCCTATCCATACTAATTCTACCCATGTTCTTGGCTATGATGATACCACTGTCATTTTGGAGATCTTGCTCTCTTAGTTTTGTAGTCTGGCATGAGTGACTCACAGTTTGCACACATGAATGCAGATTTATGATTTTAAAATATCATACATCGTTATGGGTTAATATAAAAAACAACTACCAACCAACATTTCAGACCATTTCTTTTATTTTTTTCTCTATTACTGGGATCTTACTGAAACTCTCCCCCTCCTCCACCTCCTGCTCCTCCTCCTTCTTTTCCTTTTTTTTCTTATTAAAGAGAGAGGGGGGAAGGGCAGAGGGATAGGGAGAGAGAGAATCTTAAGCAGGCTCCATGCCCAGTGTGGAGTCTGATGCAGGGCTCGATCTCACAACACTGAGATCATGACCTTAACTGAAATCAAGAGTCTGATGCTTAACTAACTGAGCCACACAGGCATTCCTCTTCTTCTTCTTTTAAATATTTAGCTGTTACACTTAATATTATTTTATTATTATGTTATTACACTTATATTATTTTCCCGTAGTTGTGGAATTTTTTTTAACACAATTTTTAATAGTCACAAAATATACCACTGTAAGAGTTACCAAAGTTGATTTAAATAATCCCTGGTTGTTGGATGTCTAGGTTGTTTTGTCACTTCTTCCTCTTGAAGTATTCCTATGGCAGGATTTCAGTTGAGCAGATGGGGGGATTAAAGATTTGGACACTTGATGAGCATGAGTTGGGCAGCTAAACTGAGGTATAAAATAATCTATTGCATGAATAGTCACTACCATTAACTCCATTATAGCCTGGACTTTTAAATTAAATTTAATTCAATTTTATTTTATTATTTTATGTTTTGTTTTATTTTGTTTTATCGTCCTAACTTAAAACAAGGTTCTGACTCAGGCTCAAGGATGGGGATATTATAGAACAGTGGCACCAATTACATGTTATGGGTTTTTTTTTTTTTTTTTAGGTCATATTTACATGATGCTTAACTAATCCATCAAGTAATTGTATTAAGTAAAAATATGGCTTTATTATTTCATGTCCTGCCATGCTGCTAATGGCTACTAGAGGGCAGCAGAAGCCAGGAACTGACAGAAAAAGAACCAGCTTGAAAGGCTGGGGAACCATCTGTATAGTTGGTTGAGACAGAAGATTGGGTTCAAAGAATCTGCAGTAAAGGTTTCTTTAGTAACTTGAGAGGCTAACAAAATAAAGGAATGGCAAGAGTGCTAAAACGGTTAGGTGCTTATAAGGCACTAACCTTAAACCTTTAGAGGATTGAAACTATCAAATGAAGACTAGGGAGAATCACCAAATTTAAGCCAAAAGCCATGGTTATCAGGTTATCCATTTGAAGGAGAGGCTAGGGTTAAATCTGTGTCAAGTTTGAAATGCATATATCAGGGAAACTAGATGTCTTTACGAGAACTGGGGTTATCAGAAGGCCATAACAACAAGACATCATCTGAGCAAAGCTTCCATTTGAAGAGGCCACATATCAAGGCCACAAGTGAGTAAATGTTAAGGCATGATAACCTGGGAGGTTTGGAAACTGTGGGAAAGAGGGAACATTTTAGTAAAACAGTTTCTAACTTCTGGTAGTAGAAGAAACACTGGGCAGGAGTACTGAGGGCTGGATTTAAGGTCTACCACCAACCATTTATATGACCATGAGCAAGTCATTTATTTTTCTTGGAATTCTGGTTTCTCATGGAAAAATTTGGAAGTTGTACTGGATGAATTCCAAGATACTTAAAATATTTGGAATCCTAGGACTGGCTTAACTGTTGATTAATCAAAATCATCACCCAGTTACACTGTGTAGATAGAGTGAGAAAACTGTCTAACCCATCAATCCTTTTTTGGTTTCTGCAAATTGTTCTCATATAGCTAGCCAAGGAGTGCTGTAATCCCATTATTTCTTATTTGTACTTTTATGAAGAACAGAAGCCAGACTATTTGATGTTTCATACTGCCTATCCATGTAAAAGGAAAAAGAAAGAGCAAGGGTTCTTAAGAGTTGTTGACCTTGTTTTAAATAGACTGGTGTGTGTCTTTGTGAAAATTTTAAAGGATTTGTGAAAGAATGCACAGAAATTCATCATTGTTATTTGACTCTTTAGTTGTTGACGCTGAGTCCTAGAGTTAGGAAAGACCTTAAATAAACTTCAGGATATTTTAGATTTTTCCAATTGGGGTTCATATTTTTGAATTCTAAAGTACTAGATAATGATAAATACATTGTCAAAATGTTAATCATTCCTTTTCTCCTAATTATCACTGTACAATTATAAGCAATTTTTTTTTGCTTTCAATTTCTTTTAAATTTGTAACCCTCATTTTAAAATGGGAGTTAATGCTTTTTGAATTTTATATCTTTATGGACAAATTCCATAAGTAACAAATCTAAGGAGGCTGTAGATAGTTATTAGATTACAAGCACTTTTTTTTTTTTTTGTGAAAACCTACTCTCTTAAGAATAGAAATAGGGGAATGTCAAATGTAGATACTTTAAAATTTCAACAACTTCAAAGCTGATTGGAAACAGAATCTGATCTGCTTTTTCATCTAATTTTATAGGAAAAAACTCAAAAATATTATTAAAAATGATGCATAGTTGACTTGATTTTTGAAGTGGGAAGATATCATAGACATTGTCTGGTATGAAGGATCCTTGACCTTTTCATTGCCAAGGGCTCTTTTAATCATTTTTTTCTCTAGTGATTCAACATTTTGAATATTTTGTCTATTTTTTTCCTCACCAAGAGCACTCCTAAAATGATAATTAGGTTTTTCATTTTAAACAAATCTGAAACACATGCAGCTACTATTCTCTTTAGCATGAGTTTAGCAATGACGCCCTTCTGAGATGATGAATTGCAACCAAATAAAAAATAATCCCAGTATTTAGTGCACATTCACTGTGAGCAAATACATCAATTCTTTTCTTCAAGTATAATTAACATGCTATGTAGTATTAGTCAAGGGTACATTATAGTAATTCAACAATTCTATACATTGCTTAGCGTTCACCACATTAAGTGGAGTCACCATCTGTCACCAAACAATGTCATTACCATCTTACTGACTATATTCCCTCTGCTGTATTTTCATCTCTGTGGCTTATTTATTTTATAACTAGAAATTTGTACCTCTTAATCCCCTTTATCTATTTCACCCATATCTCCACACACCTCCCATCTGGCAACCACCAATTTGTTCTTTATAGCACATACATTAATTCTATTATAGTTTTGAAATATTAAAAATAGCTCTAGGTCTCCTATGGACCCTGGGGAATTACTTCTTTTCTCTACCTGTCTCAACTTGCAGTTAAGTAGCTCAATTGTTTAAAGTACCACTAATACAAGTCCAATCTCTATCTACAGTAATAGATATTCCTTCTTCTTTAGGATTAATCATTACAGCTTATGGGAATGAATTAAGTTAAGTTCATACCTTTCAAAAAATAGTGAAGCTAGAAATTTGGGTTGGTTAGTTTTTGTGTTTTTTTGTTTTATTTTTTAGATGACATTATTTTTTTTTGTATTTTTGTATTTTATTCTCTTTGTATAGTTTTTTAGAGGTGAGGAAGAAGACTATTTTGAATAGCCCTGAAATACCGAAGTATAGGTTACCTACTTTTTTATTTTTTATAAACATATATTTTTATCCCCAGGGGTACAGGTCTGTGAATCACCAGGTTTACACACTTCACAGCACTCACCAAAGCACATACCCTCCCCAATGTTAATCAAATTTAAGTTTAAATTATCTCAAGCAGATACAAAGAACTAAATTCTGAGTATTTCCTAGAAAAAAGTTCCAAAGTAGTGTCTTTACTGTTGTTTTCTTTTTGGAATCTTTTAAGTATAAGAATTAAGATATTATTTTGTTTTAGCAGCATGTCGATGTGACTGCCATTTCATTACTTAAACTTTATTAGACATAGTTGCAAAATAGAAAATCTTTAATTTCTGACTCCACTGAAGCTAAATAGTAATATTGTATGTGTGTGTGTGTGTGTCTGTGTGTGCGTGTGTGTTTGCCAATTACTTGAGGTATCTCCACAACCCTGCCCTTAAACATGTTATACATGTATAGTTTTTTAGAGGTGAGGAAGAAGACTATTTTGAATAGCCCTGAAATACCGAAGTATAGGTTACCTACTTGTCATTTTGGAACTAGCTCTGGCTCCTCCTCTTTCCCTGCGTACACATAGCTAAAACTCTCTCTTGCCATTCCTTACTGTAATATCTGAAAGTTCTGTATCAAACCCCCCCTTTTTTGTAATCAAAATATCCAATAACTCATCTTGGACGGTTAACACAATGATTTATTACCAGCATAACCAATGAACTGTTTCATTAACAAGGCTAACTAACAGAAAGTAAGGATGAGAAATAGGAAAAATCAAATTTAGAAGAGTAGTGAGATAAAGGACAATGGAACCTAGAATGTTCAAGTGATGGACAGTGACAGCTGCAGTTACCCTGGAGGCACCAGGAGCCTGGAGTTGGAATCAAAGAATCGACTGATTCTGTCTTACTCATAATTTTGTTTGGATTAATTCTATATATAGTATTTGTGTTCTAAGGAAAACCAACCCTTTAAGGACATATTTGAAAATGAAATATTTTTGTGCCTACTTCTAGCACTGATCTAGCATTGAAACCCTCACTGCTAGTCCTTGCTTTTAATATTGCTGTCATCACTAGAGTAAAATGAAAATTTAATTTTATGTTTTTTTTAAGTATTAACAATTAAAAAAATACTTTAGTCTTCTACCTGAAAAAAAGTTCTTGTATTTGTACCTTTTGCACACAGAGAATGTTGTGAGGAAGGCATCTTTAAAAACAGAACCAAATCATTTGACTAAAAACAGTTAGAACTCTTCAATGGAAACTATTAAAAAATTACTTAGAGAAGTCCTTGGAAGCAGAATATTGCAGGCTTTTATAAAATCCTGTAGCTCATACTTATATAATTTGTTGTTGGGAACATCTGACCTAGAGACAAGTTTTCTGCTCCTTCTTCAGATGCTCAATTCACAAGGCAGGAACTCCTGACTATTTGAAAGTGAGCCTAAATTAAAAATGTTTTAATTTTTCTGTTTAATAATGATAGATACCACTTTCTTGTCAAAATCTTGTCCTGAACCAGATATTTACCTTATCAGCTGCAATCTTTACAGCCATCCTGGAAGGTTGTAATACTGAGAGGTGGAATAGCACAGAGATTAGGAGTATTGGTTCTGAGTCCATAGAATAGTGCCTAGTACCTGTCTGGAATCAGATTCCACCCATGCTCCTTCGTGGCTTAGTGCTCTTGGTGTCTTTATCTTTCAGATTCAGTTAAATAGTACCTATCCTACAGCATTGCTATAAGTGAGAAAGAGACCTGGCTCTATCAGTTAGGCCTTGGATATGGCTAGAAGCGGGCTTGATAACTGGCAGCTAGTTTGTGGTTTTTCCCCTGCTGAACATAAAATTTTCATAGAACTTTAATGGCAGATAAGGCCATTCTGTGGTCATGATGAATCAAGACAAGACTATAATCATGTCTGAACACAGACAAAAGCAAGAAAATTGACCACAAAAATGATCAAACATCCCCTTGTTCTGGCTAACATGAATGACTGTAACTTCTTTACCAATTACAATTCTAGCCTTACTGTATTCTTCCTGCCTTCTACATAAGAATTATTAAGATACCAAACATAGAATTACCTATACTTTCTGACAGTATCAAATACAGAATTTCTAATTCCTCTAACTCTCCCTAAATCACATAATACAAGCCTGAAACTTAGTCCTTTCTAACACCCACTTGCTGAGATGCCCCACAGTTGTCCACAATGTGTGGTCTCTCTCATTTTAACAAGTCAAAAAAGCCAACCTTGTTGGACCAAAGGTATGCTCCTTGTGGTCCTTGGCTAGAGGACATTGACTTGAGGAGTGGATAAATTAATCCATATAAATCTTAGAACAGGCACTTAGAATAGTGCCTCGTGCTGGGTAAGTGCTCAACGAATATTTTCTATGCAGTGTTTTTGTAGATGGTGTTATGGAAACTCAGAGAGGGCCCGCGGCTGTGGGCTGGTAATGCTTAGACTCCAGTTCAGTTTTACTGGGTTCTGGAGTCCATGTTTTCCCTACACTTCCCTGCAATCACTTTGATTCATCACCATAGCTTTTCCATCCCTCTTGTCAGGAGGTGCATTTATTGGCCCCTGGGATTCTAATTTTGTCTTGATCTATGTTTGAGCAAAAATTCTTTTCCTTTAAATGGCATTAAAAATCAACTATTAATCCTTTTCATTTATGTAGAGGCTTGTTAGGTAAAAGACCTTCAGATTTTCTTTCTTTTGCTACAACTTTAGTCTTTTGATCATGGAAAAATTCTCTTTTATCCTTTGAAGTCTCATTGACTGAAAAGGCTATAGTAAAGAATGTTAACTTATATCTTTTGCAAGAGAAGGTAGCTGAAAGACAAGAATGACAATAGTCCCAAGCTAGCCCCAGGGTAGAGAATTCTGAAGATGGGATCTCAAGTGTAGACCTTAGTAAAACCATACAGCCAACTGCTACAGGGATAAGGGAATATTAAGGGGACCTCAAAGAAAAATATTGACAGCAAGAGGGATTGATAATAAAATTAGACCACAGATATAAGTGCCTTTTTCATTTACTTGCTTTTTAGTTTATCTCATGGGGATTTGTGTGTGCTCAGGTGGGTGGGGTGAGGTATGTATTTGTATTAGGCAAGAACTTCAAATTAACTTTTTTCCAAACTGTCTTTCTGAGAGTTGGTGTTCTTAGGAGATATTAATATATGTTCTGTGAAAGACTAATTGTTCCAACTGTGTCTACTTCTTGTAGATTCACAAATGGATATTAACAGCAATTAAAAGCTCTTAAAAATGCAGAATACCTGTTTAACCTTGTAAGTCAAGCTTTTCCCAAATTTGTTTGAATTCAGTTTTTTTTCCTTAGAACATATTAACATCATCATCATCATCATCATTTTAGTTAACAGTTACAGAGTGTTTACCATCACCAGATACTGTTCTAAGTACTTTTCATATATTAATTAATTGCCTCAACAATTTTATTATTGTTAGGGAGACTGAGGCATAGAGTAGTTAAGTAACCTATTCAAGGTGACACAGATAGTAAATTAGTACAGAATATTCTTTTAACTGCTAATATATTAGGAGAAAAAGTGGGAGTGCTCTTTTGACTGAAGGAGGTAAGAAAGAGGAAAGAGCTACATTTATTTAAGTATTCAGGCAACCTTTATTGAGAAGCTAGTATGAACAGATGCTATTCGAAGTACTGGAGAGAACAGCATTAAGACAGAGAAGATTCCAATTCTTATGGAGCTTACATTACAGGTGGAGTAAATAGAAAATAACAAATAAGCACATAAGTAAACAAACAAAAAGCCAGGTAGTGAGAAATGCTGTGATAAAAACAGAGTGGTTTGACAGAGTGTGGGTTAAGAGTATCTTCATTCTTCTTGAAAATTAATTGCAATGTCTTACCAAATAACTTAATGTGACTCTACAGCCAAATAATTAGCTTAATCATAACTTTTAGTATTAGGCTTATTGATTAATTGATAAGGTGTATTTTTCCCTATTGGAAAGGTCACCAATTTGGCTTCTATATTCTTAGGGCCTCATTTCCCAAAATGGGACCATTGTAGTACTAGCTCCTGGGAATTTTACTAGCTGTATATGTGTGAAAATGTTTTTTGCGGTCAGAGAAGTTAAACAAATTTCTTTACTCCATCAATTACCCAGAGCTTCCAATATACCAATATATATCATAGAGGATTATAGGGTGGAGTATTCTTTCTTTCTTTCTTTTTTTTTTTTTTTAAGATTTTATTTATTTATTTGACAGACAGAGATCACAAGTAGGCAGAGAGGCAGGCAGAGAGAAAGAGGGGAAAGCAGGCTCGCTGCCAAGCAGAGAGCCCTATGCGGGGCTTGATCCCAGGACCCCGAGATCATGACCTGAGCTGAAGACAGAGGCTTTAACCCACTGAGCCACCCAGGCTCCCCTAGGGTGGAGTATTCTTATCTGACCGTGGAAACTTCTCTTGTAGGAACTTTTCATGGGAGTAACATTTTGTGGCACCCGCTTTGGAATGCATTGCCATATCTCTTTTTTTACTGCATGGTACATTAAAGCTGTTTTGATCTTTTGCGTTGATTTAGAATAATTCTTTTCTTTTTTTTTTTTTTAAAGATTTTATTTTATTTATTTGACAGACAGAGATTGCAAGTAGGCAGAGAGAGAGGAAGGGAAGCAGGCTCCCTGCTGAGCAGAGAGCCCCTTGCGGCGCTTGATCCCAGGACATGGGGATCATGACCTGAGCTGAAGGCAGAGGCTTCAACCCACTGAGCCACCCAGGGCCCCCTAGAATAATTCTTCATTAAATTCTCCTTTGTTAAAATTCTGAAAAGCCAGGTTTCACATCTAAGAGAAATAATATTTCATTGAAAATTATTGTTCTTTAATATTCTGAATCTGTTAATTCTGTTTGCTTGCATTTGGGTTAGTAGGTAGAAGATTGGACAGGAAACTAGATAATCCGATCCTTTCCCCTTGGGTCCTTGCTTAATTATCATGAGTCACACTCTCTTAATAAACCTGTGCAGCTCTTGGAATCTCATGGGCACTATGTGTTATGTGCTCTTTCTCTATCCCTAAGGGGAAGAAACTCTCCACCTTTCTGTCTCTGTCATCTCACATGAACAGAACAAGGAGAGAAATAAAGTTTTGCCTGAATGTACAGTGAAAAGTAGGTTTCTCTCTCACCCACATTCCCTGTTTCCGTGGCAGATACTGCTACTAGTTCCTTGTATATTCTTTAGAGGTATTATATATATATAAGCATGTACGACATATATCACGTATGAGCCTCCCTTTTTGAACACAAACGTAACAAATGTAATAGCACACTGTTCTATGCTCCCACTTTATTCAATTTACAATTCATTTTGGGAACTTTTCCATATCCGTTCTTAGAGATCCGTATCATTAACAAAAAGAAAAAAGAAACAAATACTACTGCAAGCATTCCACTGTATGGATTGTTAAATTTATCTAACTATTCCAGTGTATGGATTTCTATAATTTATTCCACTACTCTCCATTTCATAGACATTTGGATTATTTTAAAATCATTGTCTAAATCAGAATAGTCCTTTAATGTTAGTTTTGTATCTAGGTAAATTTTGCCTTGATATTATTATTTTAATAACTTTATCTTTTCTAAATTGACTTTTTATAATTTAAAAAGATTTTTCACTTGTGATTTGGTTTGGTATAAAAAAGTTTGCAGGTTTCCAGAACACTGAAATTTTTAAACTTGTGCTAAAAATGGTAGGGTTGGGATGCCTGGGTGGCTTAGTTGGTTAAGCAGCTGCCATCTGCTCAAGTTAAGATCCCAGGGTTCTGGGATCGAGCCCCGCATTGGACTCCTTCCTCAGCAGGGAGCCTGCTTCTCCCTCTGCCTGCCGTTCCCTCTGCCTATGTGCTTGCTTTCTGTCTCTGACAAATAAAATCATTCAAAAAATAAATTTAAAAATATAAACAAATAAAAATAGTAGACTTATAAAAATCTAAATTACTTCCTTTATTAAAATTCTTTCTTTTAATCCTTGCTGATATTGTAAGTTTTCATATTTATTATATCTTAATGCTAACTACATATTTTAATCCCAAATGATATTTTAAAAGCTTTTAAATTCTTTACTTGTGAATTTTAGACCCAGGACCCTTCTGCATGGATTATTGCTCTGAGGTACAGTACCACTGCATATTTGGTTGACTTCTTTCTATATAAACAAGTCACGTATAATATAAATGAGCTTAGATTGGATCAGTTACAATGAGGGTTGAAGAGTGATGGTTGATGCAAACAAGAGGGTGATTAGTATTGTTCTTGTTGCATGATGAATTACACCATATCATGCATTAAAACAATGGATTGTCCTTCAGGATATCAAAGACTTTTTAGCAACAACATGATGGGAAATAGTCCTTTATCATTTTGCAGAAAGTGAGAGTTACAATAACAATTTTGAGAATTCTTTTCAAGTTTCAAAGAACATCGTCATGCCAGCACTGATGAGAATGTATGCACCTTGTCCTTGGTAATGGGCACAGTGTGTTTTATTGTTCTTTTACTCTGCAGTACTGACTCGAAAGCTGTTTTGATCTCTGGGTACTTTAGCTTAAAGTGGACCGGGAACTCTTCTACCCTTGGGGGTGTTAGTGGGATTCTAATGATTCTGTTTGATCTACCATGTTAAACACAAATGAAATAAATCAGAAGAAATACACATAGTGAGTATATCAAAGAGTTATTTCTACTTCTGGGCATAAGGCAGTTGCTAAGCAACCTGTGTCAGACTTCATGGTCATCTGTTAGGAAGGACACAAAGTCAATGTTCACTCAAGACACACAAGATCATAAATGAAAAAAAAAAAA
>NC_081560.1:63219891-63229958 GCF_022355385.1 Mustela nigripes
AGAGCCCGATGCGGGGCTCGATCCCAGGACCCTGAGATCATGACCTGAGCCGAAGGCAGTGGCTTAACCCACTGAGCCACCCAGGTGCCCCTAAACCCCTGTTTTGAGGGCAGGAAAAGATGGGATGTAATGTTCTAATGCAGTCCTTCTCAGTCTCTCTTTTCCAAGAGAGGACTTTGTCCTCACTTGGGGGTTCTTGCACAGTGTTGTCATATATATGGATAGTTGCTAGTTGGCCTTCTTCTAAGGAAGAGTGAAGTCCAGTGAGAGATCCTGAAAGCTTAGCCTTCGAAGTTTGTGAGGATACTGCAGAAAAGTGAGTAATTAAAGAGGTATGTAGAAGCCAAGATTGGTAGGACTTGGGTATGGGATACGGAATATTGGTAACAAGGAAGTGAGCGGTTTTAAGAAGTCATATGGGAGGCGCTTAGGTGACTCAGGTGGTTAAGCATCCTGCTCTTGATTTTGGCTCAGGTCATGATCTCAGGGTTATGAGATGGAGCCCCACTTAGGGCTCTTGCTGGGCATGAAGCCTCCTTAAGACTCTCTCTCCATCTCCTTTTGCCTCTCTCCCCCTACCAAAGGAAGTCTTTTTTTTTTTTAAAGAATTTACTTTTTCTTCCTGAATGTCTTTGTTTGTTTGTTTGTTTTAAATTTTTATTTTTTTATTTGAGAGAGAGACAGATAGTGACAGAGATAGTGAGAGAGAGCACAAGCAGAGAGGAAAGAGAGAAGCAGGCTTTCACTAAGCAGGAAGTCCCATTGAGGGCTCAATCCCAGGACCTGGGATCAAGACCAAGCCAAGAGCAGATGCTTAACCACCTGAGCCACACAGGTGCCCCTACAAAAGAAGTCTTACCAGGTTTTGTCATAAACGATCACTGACGCAAAGAAAAGTGACAGAGGGGCCAGTTTGAATTCCAGTTTTCAATATTCTATTTTTTTTTTTAAAGATTTTTATTTATTTATCAGACATAGATCACAAGTAGGCAGAGAGGCAGGCAGAGAGGGGGGCGGGGGAAGCAGGCTTCCCGCCAAGCAGAGAGCCTGATGCGGGACTCGATCCCAGTCTGGGATCATGACCTGAGCTGAAGGCAGAAGCCCTAACCAACTGAGCCACGCAGGTGCCCCAATATTCTATGTTTAAAGGACATTTGAGATCGCACAGTGGAGGTGTTGATTATTAATTAGATATACAATGCTTATGGCTTTTATATGGTGTTACCATTTAGTATCTCTTTTGAGACTGTGAACTCTTTGAGGCTGGGAAGCAGGTTATATCACTCAAGTGATACTTTCAGGCAACAGATGCTGGCTCCAGTTAGGAAGAAAGGAGTTTATTGGAAAGATATGTTAGGTATCTTCCTGGTTTAATGGAAGGTTGGAACACTAGGCATGGGAAAATATTTCTAGGGACAAACCTCCAAATCCCACATCAGAATTGGTCTGAAGAGGGAACCATGGAAGAGCACCAGTCTACACCTTTACTGCTGCATCTTTGATGCCAGCAACTCAGCTTTACCACAGACACTACCATATGCTATTTCTGTGCCTTGACTTTGCAGCGTCCATTACCAATACTGCGTCTGCACGCGGTGGGGATGAGTCAGAGTTAGATATGGTTGCACTGACTGCCAGAGCCTAGGTCATAAGATTATTCTCTAGCTGCAGGAATGACTGGGAATGTGAGTGTCTAACATTTTCAGTTCCTGTGTGGTAAGAAGTGTTTGTTCTTCTATCAAGTTAATAAAGTGGAGAACCTGTATACAAAGTAGAAAGAGGTTCACATTCTGGAGGGATAACACAAAAGGGAGATTTTAGCCCTTAGATATACCTTATTCATCTTTGTACACTTAGCACCTCTGTAGCAATAGTAAACATGAAATAATACATAATGGATTTGGAATTGAAATTATTTTCACAGTGAGAGTAATTCAGATGAAAATTTCCTTCATTTTGATAATTTAGACAGTCTTTCTATTACTAGATAATTATGTATTATTTTAATTTGTTTTTGTAAACTAGCCTCACTATTATAATTATCATTATAGTTTTTTACTTATCATTATAGTTATCATTATAATTTGTTTTTTAGAAAAATATTATTTTTTCATAACAACAGGGGTCTTACATTTCTTATTTGAGGGATATAGGGCACTTTTCAGTGCCCAAAATATTTTAGATATTTTATTTAAGGAAAACATTTTTTTTCCATTTTTCCTTTCCTACCTGTGCCTTATAATGCTAAACAAATAAATAATATTTGACGTTTCCTATTGTTCCATGGCATGTTTTTGCCCTAGAACTTATTTCACATTCCATCAGTCCCATTCAGATTGATGGAGTGCAATCATTTAGCCCTTCTCTTGCCTTCCTCTGTTTTGTTTTGGGCCTTCTAAGTTTCATTTTTCCCCTAAAAAATGTGAAAAAAATTTTGAAAAATCCTGCATTTTCTTCATAAACTGTAACAGATGAGCGACAAAGATTCTAACCGAATCTTGCTTAATGGTAGTGATGATTAATGAGGAAACAATTTGTTATTAACTTGAGAAGAATAATCTTACTAGATCATTTCTCCTCCAGACATGCAAATCAGACAATTTTACTTGTTTATTCTCATTTTACTTTTTATGTTTTGGTGTGAAAAGAAAGCTTTTGCTTTTTCCCCCTCATTTAATGTTGCAGTTTTCCTTAATGCTCACGTCTTGATGGTTTTTTCTTTCCTATGATAACAAGAAGTGTTAGAGTAGGCATGCTGTGTTATAATGCTAGTCACCTGTCCATTTAATCCAGACTCTTGTGGTGGTTTGTACTGTGTCAGTTATGCTAAAACCATTTGTGTTAGAATGCTCCTCTCTGTGTGGTTTTAGGTTAACATTAGTCAAAAGAGAACTTTATCTAAGATTTGGAAAGTAGCAATGAAGCAGTAACCATATCCGTAGCAGGCTCACGTGGTTAGATGTATGTGCCTATAGATGCAGAAGTGCCTACAGTTGCTGGCAGGTTCCAGCTAGTCCTCGTTCTGCAACCAGCTTTAGTTTCCGACTGCTGACCCTACCTGGCCCACAGTGGCTGCCGGCCCACTCCTGGGCTCTGCATAGTGGACTCACAGATGTGGCAGCTGCACCGAAGAAGCATGCTTCCCATAGATATCTCCATGAGCCTTCCTTTCATAGTCAATTTCAGGAGTTAGATATACTTGGTTTCTCAGATTGTCTGACTGGTCACTCTTACTCTGATCTTCCAACTTTTTGCTTGGACTTCACTTGCCCAGCCCTTTCCCTAACTATATGAGATGATACTTATAATAAATCTCTTAGCTTGCAATTCATGGTGAATCTGTTTGCTTCCAAGTTGAACCCTGACTGATGAAATTCTTCATGCTGAAACCTGTTCTGATACCTTTTCTTCTCTTCTTGTCCTTTGTCATGAATTATTATGGATGTGTGTGTGTGTGTCTCTCTGTGTGTGTGTGCACACGCACATGCATATTTAAGACTCATCTCTTGACCTAAATAAATTCGATTTCATTATTGGCAAGAAGTCTAAATTAATTTTTCTAGTGTTATTCAGAGTTCTCATTTTAGTGCATACTGAGAGTAACCAAAGCTATAATCATACCTTACTCTGCTATTTTTAAAGTTAATTATGCTGAAGGCCTTGTGCAAGGTCATGTGAGGGTATAATACCAGCATAAGGAGTAATCAGATGATCTCATTTGAATGGTATAAACTATATTTTTGTACTGAATACTTATTGGAGGTGTATCTAAGTAAGTTAATTTGAGCCCTTAACAAATGTAAGTGTTTTGTCTGCATATGGGTTGAGTAAGTAATCTTCTTTATACTTTTTAGATTGGCTGTTACAGTTTTGAGGTGTAGCTTTGTTTCATATTTATTCTTAATGGAGGATGAAATGTATATTGTTTATTTCAGAGAGCATAAATACGACAATGTGCCAAGTTAAAGTCTATATTAATTAAGTGTATGGAAGGAGTAAGGTAATAGGTTACAAAAAAGGAATGCAGGCTTTAATCATATGCTTAATAAACTGAATTTTTTCATTTGCTTTTTCAAACAAACCTATGCTAGATTTAATATTTTTTATGATCTTTAGAGTTTAAGAGATTAGCAACAGAGGCACAGAGGGGATAAGTAATTTATACAAGATCATAGAAAGAATAAGTGTCAGAAGTGGGTTCCGGATCAAGGCTGTTGGACTTGAGCACTCACACTCACTACAACTACACAGTACATTCTCCCAGCTCCCCGCTCTGTCAGTATTATAAGAGGAAGGTGGTTGTTGAAGTTGGAAAAACATGGGGTAAAGTATTAGCTCCCCAACTTACTTTTTGTATTTGATTAGAGCAATTAAACTCAATTGTCCACAATTTTTTAATTTGAAAAAAAGTGACATAATTATACATCCCGGTGCAGTTGTAAGAATTTTAATAAATTACAAAACTCATTATAATTGTAGTCATTAGTTTATTTTCTAGATATATGTGAACTTTCTATACATTATCCTTAGTAATAGAAGAGATACAGAGAAAAAAAGACTTGTTTTATCACTTGGAAGTTGGGTACATTACCTCACTATTTCTAAATGTAAGAAAGATTGCTTAATTTAGAAATAAAAAAATTCAAGTAATAAAAATATGGGAAATATATATGCATAGTGATAAATAATGTTATTTCTAAAAGTAAATATTGGGCATCTTCTAAATATCTATCATAGACAAATATTAACTCAACTTTGTAACATATACTTACTGGAATGTTATTTAGCCATTAAAATGTTTAGGAAGACTTTATAATACATGCTAAAATGTTTAAATATTAGTGAAAAGTAAGATATAGAATGCTACATGTAAATATACATGAAAAACTGGAAGGAAATACTTTATGAACTATCAATAGTAGTGGGGTCACAGGTGAATATTTTCTTTGTTTTATTTTCTGAATTTATAATAAAGTATAAGTTTATACTTTAAAATAAAGTATAAGTTTTATTTGAGAAGTTGTGAATTGCTGTTGAGAATAGTACTCTGCTGTTTATTCAGGGGTGTGAATCACACAATAAAATGATAGAGAAATTAATAAATAGCTTTTTATTTCATTGGCAAAGCTAAAGAGGTACACGAGCAAACGTCTTGTCTTAAATGGCTGGCATACATTTTCTTCCTTCTTTTTCTTTTTTCCCCACAATCATTGCTGGGTGTAAAGGTGTTGGCACCAGTACAGCATTTCATTTTCTGCAGAGGAGTGCATGCAATATTTATATATTATATGTCATTACTTTGAAATCAGTTTATGATAAAAGGAGCCAGAACTCTTCCACAGGGCTGCTTCTTTCTGTTTAAAGAGGCATCTTTTCATTGGAGTGTAGTAATGGCCGTAGTACTTTAGCAAATAGCTATAAAACACGAAAACGTCCTCCTTTCTTGTATTAATCCATCAGGAAGCTTTCAGGGATTCTTCTTGTCTAAAATATTCATAGGCAGCAAAATGTCCTGAATGCCCTACAGAATTTGTGCAGAGCCAGGCAGATGATTGATAGTGAAGTTCTGTTCTGAGTCACTCACAGTATGTAATTCTATTTGTCTTGCCAAATACGGAGAGCAGGGAACTCATAAAAGGTAAAGGTAACAGATACCATATTTTCTTACATTTAAAAAAGAACTTGGTGTCTCCCCTTCACTGTACTCCACAGAATACAGCAAATTTTTATTAAATAAAATAAAAGGCAGGTGAGCTATTACTTGTAAAGTAGTATAAAATTTTATTAAGCACATGTTATTTATTATATTACACATTTCTCTTTGGTATATATTTGCCTGCATGGGTGTATATTAAGTAAATGAGGTCCATGTGTTGTCTACTTAAAAAAAAAAAACTGTTAGGGTGCCAAGTGTAAACAACATATTCATTAAAACATTCAGTATATCCCTAAATGAATAAAAGTCACTTTCATTCCGCCGGTACTTTCTACATTAACGTATTTGAGATATCATTCAGTTTTCCATTTAACCCATGTTAAAACTGAAATTCTGCCCAGGTTAATCTCATGAAGTCAGGTAATGCAATAGATAAGAAATAAGTGATATTGCGAATTTGTGACTGCTAGCTGGATTTAGCACTTTGAACTGCTCTTATTTCCTGAGGGCACGAGTCTATCCTTTGCTCTTGTATTCAAGTCTCTGAATTTTGGCTGAGTCAGGACCTTGGAATCAGATCTGGAGGACTTGCTTTTCTTTTATCTGCTTCAGTATGTAAATTGTCATTGTTAATGTCAGATGTTGTGCTCCATTATATCTAAATGATTGTCATGTACAAGAAAGAATAAATTAATTATAGCTTTATATTTTATTTTTCTGTCGTGGAAAGATACTAGAAATACAGAAATATAGCATCACTATGAAGAAATTTTTGACATATGAGATCATGAAGTCTATTGGGACTTTCTACTTAGGAAGAGGTATTTGAGGTAAGAGATGTTTATAAGTGTGCATAATTTGGTAAACTACAGTCAGTAGAGAGCAGGGGTCACATTTCAACATTATTCAATATTCAGATTACATGTGTCAGTTTGTATATAGTAGGAAATCAATAAATGTTACATTCAGCAAAAACCCCAAAAGTCTTGAATTGCAGGAAATAATCATTTGGGCAGAAATTGCCAACTGGTGGTTTTTCATAGGCGACCCGCTGGATCTTGAAATTTGGTTATCACTTTGACTAGTTTGCTTTACATTTCTTCTTAAGCTCTCTTTCTATAATATTTCATCTTTTAGCACATTCTTTGTTTTTATTCTTGGCATACAAAATATGACCATCTTCCAGTCTTTGAAACAGATAAAAAATTTGCCCATTAGATAATGAAAAATATATTGACACAGTTAACCAAAATGTATACACATGTTTAACCTATTCTGAAAATATCTTTTTATTGATCTTGATATTTGAGAATTCTTGCTAGTGATACTGCACTGACACTGAAAAATAAATTTTTTTTTGCACCCTTCCTACTGAGGTGATAAAAAGTAGCTTTTCAAATTATATGAAAACTAAGTAGAATCTGAGATTTTCTAAGTCTGTTAGCTTGTTTTTTTTTTTTTTTAAACAAACAAAAGCATGTAACGGAACAAGGATAGATTAGGCTATTTTAAAAAATGTTCAACCTTTATTTCTAATTTAAAATTATTTAATACAATGAGTTTTGGGGCCAATTACAAACTTTACAAAGCATTATGCTTTTTGGGGTAGCTTCTTCTTTTTTTTTTTCTTTTTTTCTTTTCTTTCTTTTTTTTTTTTTTTAAAGATTTTATTTATTTAACAGAGAGAGATCACAAGTAGGCAGAGAGACAGGCAGAGAGAGAGGAGGAAGCAGGCTCCCTGCTGAGCAAAGAGCCAGAGGCAGGGCTTGATCCCAGGACTCTGGGATCATGACCTGAGCTGAAGGCAGAGGCTTTAACCCACTGAGCCACCCAGGTGCCCCGGGGTAGCTTTTTAAATCAGATTTAGGATTATGGTTTGTGGTATATATATATTATGGAAATATTTTTAACTTCTTTTGGTATATGTGTTTGTCTACAGATTTCCCTTTAGTATGACCTAATATTCTCTTCAGTTGCTTAATTTTTTGAGTATCTGAGAGGATTTCTATAGCTAGATTTTAAAAACAGCAGGACAGGAAGTTTGGAGAGTTCATTCACTTATTCAGAAATATTTATTGAGTTTCTACTGTCCTGGACATGGAGTACAACAACAAATAAGAGAGAAGTAGTTCTTACACTTGGGCCTGCATTCTAGTGGAGAAATCAGATAATAACTACACATTTTGGTAAAAACCTTAATGGAAATAAGGAGTGGGTTCTCATAGATGGTAATGGACCAAGCACAGGGTCATTGTGCATGTGTGTGCTGCTTTAGGCAGTGGCCAAGGAAAACATTTCTAGGGTAGTGACATTGAGCCAAGTCCTAATGGATGAGGTAGAGCAAGCCCTCTAAGCAAAGGGCCAGGTAGAAAATATTACAGGTAAGGGTAAATGCAAAGGCCCTGATGTGGAACAGAGCTTAGCTTAAAAGAATAGAAAGAAGACTGGAGAGGCTAAATCACAGTGAGCAAGAGGAAGAGTAGTGTGAGCTGATGTTGATTGGCTTGATTATAAAAGACTTTGTGGCTATGTTAGAGTTTACATTTTATTTTGAGAGCAGTGTGAAGTCATTGGAAGGTTTTAAGCATAAAAGGGACATAATCTGATTTAAATTTTATAAAAATCATAATAATACACAGAGGGATTGTATTTCAGGCATTTAGGGGGCAATACAAATGGAAAGAAGCAGATAAATTAGGAGGTTATTATAGTAATCCAGAAAAGGGATGGCAGTAAGTGGGGATATAGTAATGGCAATGGAGTTGGAGAGTAGTGGGCTGTTGGGGATTTTTTTTTTTTTTTTTAGATATAATTGCCAGGCCTTGAGAGTGGATTTTGGAGAGGGAGGGGAACTGTGATATAAAAAATTTAAAATTGTGTTATATTGAAATACGTGCTGACTTGTCTAGATTTAATTTAAAAATATGGAAGAAGATTACAAAGAGTTTCCATTAAATGTTTGACATTCTACTTTTTTTTTTTTTGCTTTTCTATTTTTTTTCAATTTATTTATTTTCAGAAAAACAGTATTCCTTATTTTTTCACCACACCCAGTGCTCCATGCAATCCGTGCCCTCTATAATACCCACCACCTGGTACCCCAACCTCCTACCCCCCCGCCACTTCAAACCCCTCAGATTGTTTTTCAGAGTCCATAGTCTCTCGTGATTCATCTCCCCTTCCAATTTATCCCAACTCCCTTCTCCTCTCTAACTCCCCATGTCCTCCATGCTATTTGTTATGCTCCACAAATAAGTGAAACCATATGATAATTGACTCTCTCTGCTTGACTTACTTCACTCAGCATAATCTCTTCCAGTCCCGTCCATGTTGCTACAAAAGTTGGGTATTCATACTTTCTGATGGAGGCATAATACTCCATAGTGTATATGGACCACATCTTCCTTATCCATTTGTCCGTTGAAGGGCATCTTGGTTCTTTCCATGGTTTGGAAAAAACTATGTTTCCATAGTTTGCTGCTATAAACATTGGGGTACAGATGGCCCTTCTTTTCACGACATCTGTATCCTTGGGGTAAATACCCAGGAGTGCAATTGCAGGGTCATAGGGAAGCTCTATTTTTAATTTCTTGAGGAATCTCCACACTGTTCTCCAAAGAGGCTGCACGAACTTGCATTCCCACCAACAGTGTAAGAGGGTTCCCCTTTCTCCACATCCTCTCCAACACATGTTGTTTCCTATTTTGTTAATTTTGGCCATTCTAACTGGTGTGAGGTTATATCTCAATGTGGTTTTAATTTGAATCTCCCTGAGGGCTAATGATGATGAACATTTTTTCATGTGTCTGATAGCCATTTGTATATCTTGATTGAAGAAGTGTCTGTTCATATCTTCTGCCCATTTTTTTATATGTTTGCCTGTTTCGTGTGGGTTGAGTTTGAGGAGTTCACTATAGATCCTGGATATCAACCTTTTGTCTGTACTGTCATTTGCAAATATCTTTTCCCATTCCGTGGGTTGCTGCTAGAGATGCTGTGGCAGAGGGTGGGCCACACAGACCACAGTCCCAGGGCTCTGTTGTGCTGCCTGGCTGTGCAGGGATCCTTAATCTTAATCCCAAGCATGGAATGGGACTTGCTTTGCTTAAAGGCTTTGGTAAGGAGAGCTCCGGGTATGGAGCCCTCATCCAATGCTTTAGTGTGCTTCTTGAAGTCTTCTCATTACGCTCCAGTGAGCATCCTAGCCCATGTTTAAAAACAGAGCATATACTTGTCCTGGGGAACTCTAAGTTTCAAAATAGATAGGGACAGAAGACCACTGAGTGTGCTCCAAGACTCATTTCAGTGTTTCTTCCTTTTCATGCCTGTGAATGATGCATATTCCATTTCCTTTGCTTATAATCTATTTAAAATTCAGTATTACTCTTGTGATTTAAGCATTTCTTCTGTG
>NC_081560.1:63232958-63363478 GCF_022355385.1 Mustela nigripes
CTTGAGGAATCTCCACACTGTTCTCCAAAGAGGCTGCATCAACTTGCATTCCCACCAACAGTGTAAGAGGATTCCCCTTTCTCCACATCCTCTCCAACACATGTTGTTTCCTGTTTTGTTAATTTTGGCCATTCTAACTGGTGTAAGGTGATATCTCAATGTGGTTTTAATTTGAATCTCCCTGAGGGCTAATGATGATGAACATTTTTTCATGTGTCTGATAGCTATTTGTATGTCTTGATTGGAGAAGTGTCTGTTCATATCTTCTTCCCATTTTTTGATATGTTTGCCTGTTTCGTGTGTGTTGAGTTGGAGGAGTTAATTATAGATCCTGGATATCAACCTTTTGTCTGTACTGTCATTTGCAAATATCTTCTCCCATTCCGTGGGTTGCCTCTTTGTTTTTTTGACTGTTTCCTTTGCTGTGCAGAAGCTGTTTCTTCTAGCCAACTTTTAAAAGGTGGTTTAGTTTGATTTAAATAATATAGTCCAAATATGTAGCCTTTGGTAGTCTAATCTTACCAAAGAGTAGAATTAGACTGTTTAGAGGAGAGCTTCAATCTTGATATTGATGTTATATCTGCCAGATATATCAGATGTATGTGGATATGATATCAACTGTATCAAGGCCTCTGTCCCTGTTTTAATCAGTTAACACAAGAACCCCAAAGCCCATTTAGACAATTACTTGACTGCTTATCCCCACATGGCTCTATGTAGCTCCTAAGTTGGATCCCATATCCTCCTTTTCCCCATTTCTTAAATCCCAGCTCTTCTGCCCTCTAGCTCTTCTGCATTTGTCTTAAGCAAAAATATCTCGGCTTTAAAGCTCAGTACCATCTCTATTCCTTTCACTTCTCTCCTCCCCCCACCCCCCATAACTGAAGATAATAATATGCCTCTGTCCTTCTAGATAGGTGATTCCTTTCTTTCCCATGATCTTTGAACCACTGGGCTGGTTCAAGTAGTATAGATATACTACTTGCACCTCGTTACTCTCAAATTTTTCTCCCTTTCTGCTCCTAAAGAATCATAGCTTTTAAACTCATACCATCAGAATGTACCATCCACCTGCCTCCTTACACCATTATCTGGAGACCCTAAGTTGCTTCTCTTAAATCTTTGAAGACTTCAATATCTGGATTGTTGTTATTCTCTCCAGATTACTCCATTCACAGTTTCTGATGGATTCAATATTACAAGCAGAAAATCTCTGTAATGCTCTTGTCTTTTTGATTTTTCCTTCTCCTTCTCTTGTCGTCTTCTGATTTCAGCTATTTATTGCCATGCCTGTAGTCTCCACTTTGATACTATTAATGACTACTTTCTTTTTAAAATCTTAATTTCAGGCTTTCTACCTCCTGTATGTCCAGCTTCTTCCTTCCAATAGATGATTTCCAAAATTGCTTTGTACCTATTGAGACTTAATAATCTTTTGATCACCTTACTCTTTAAATATCTCTCAGTGGGGTGGTTATGAGCATGTACTTTGCAGACCTCCAGCTACAGGGATTGAATTGACGAAGGACCCCAGGGATGCATTTTCAGTCTGAAATCCATTGCTGAATTTGCACCGAGGCCAGTGATTGAGTGTGATAGGCATTCTAAGGTAGACCCATTCTTGGGTAACATGGGACTTCTTCGCTAACTTTGGGTTTGATGACTAGCCAAAATTTTCTTAGATTGTATGACGATCTAAGATACTTATCCCCAACATTCTATTCCACTTGTCAGATAACTTGCATAATGGTTTGACAGTTCTCCTACCTTCTCTACCTCCATTCCTACTTCTTTCAATACTATTTAGGTATTCTTCCTCCTAAAATTTGTGTACTTTTAATCCCATTTTGCATCTGCTTCTTGGAAGAGTGAGACTAAACCCTCTCTCTGGTCATATCCTTACTTCCATTCACACCCATGTCAGACTCCATACTTTACTTACTTTGTACTTTGACCCATTACTCCTTTTTCACTTTGTCATATTTGACTGACATTCAATCCTGCTTATATACAGTGATTCACCTACTCTCTGCCTGCATCTATATAGCTGAGAAGAAAAAAAAAAACCCACATTCCGAATCATCTCATGTAAGATTCAAGACCAGCGATGTTTAAAGGTAATCCTACTACTCTTTCCTATTTCACATAAGGCCTTGTGGGTTGTTGAAGAGCTTTGGAAGTTGTGATCAGAGAACTTAATGTTTTAGAAGGATTATTCTGGCTGCTGGATGGCTAAATGATTCTATTGGGTTATGACAAAGAGTATTTAGTTGCCACCAGTATTTATTCTCTTGCTTTCCTTTACTATTTAGCTGTTAATTTGGCCACTCAGAATAAAGAGTGTTTTCTAGCCTCTTTTATATCCATGTGTGACAATGAAACCAAGTTCAACTCTAAAGAGGGAAACTGGAAATATTAAAGAGGTTTTCAGAAATTGCCTTTTAAAAGAGGAAGACTTTCTTCTCCAATCTTCTTGCCTATATACCAAATCAGATATGGACTTTATGGCTGACACTTGGGTGAACATCTTAGACTATGAGAAGAACCCTCTTCACTGTGGAACAACACAGTATAAGGAGCCTGGGCCACTGATAGCATGACACACCAAGCCAGCCCTGCATTACCTCTGTCTGGACTATTTCATATGTGAGGACAATAAATTCTTGTCTTGATGAAGATCCTATTATTTTGGGTATTCTATCATATATACCGATACCTAGCCCTAACTGTATAGGAGGAAGTAAGAAAAGCAGAAAGGCATATTAAAAGGTCATTCCAGTGACCCAGGGAAGAGAGGGCAGTGGCTTGGTAGGCTCTCAGTGGAGGTGGTAAAAATATTCAGATTCTAAGTATTTTATGCAGCAGAATGTTTGCTTATGATGAGTTAAAAAAAGAAAAAAAAAAGAAAGGAGCAGTGTGATCTAAAGATGCAATCCCAGATAACTGGTGGTGCAATAAAAAAGAAATGGGGCCACAAGAGGATAAAAAATGTTTGGAAGGTAAAAAGGGTGAGTTCATGTTAAACTCTATTTAGTTTTCTGTTCGAAGTGCTGCCAATATTAATGGGAATACTCAAGATTTCTAAAACACTCATATGTAGATTTATAGATTATTCACACTTTGCTGAGAGGTGGTCACAAAAACATACAGTCTGGGTGCCTGGGTGGCTCAGTTGGTTAAGTACCTGCTGTTGGCTCAGGTCATGATCCTGGAGTCCGTGGATCAAGTCCTGCATCAGGCTTCCTTCCGGCTCTATGGTGGAGTCTGCTTCTCCTTCTGACCTTCTCCCCTCTCATACTCTCTTTCAAATAAATAAATAAAAATCTTTAAAAAACAAACAATCAAACAAAAACAAAAGCATACAGGCTAAGGCAAAGAAGAGAGGAGGACCCAGAACATAGTTCTGTGGATTAATTCTGTACCAGGAGTATCCACAGTTAGAAAGTTTTACGTGGTATTGAAGTACACTGTGAAAAAATGCACTAACCTTGTTATCAATGACATTGTGAAAATAAACACTGCTGCTTTTTGGTTGGCTTTGTTCCCCTACTTAAAAGAATGCATGTTGTTTTGTTTTCTTCTCCTAGGTTTTCTTTATTTATAAAAGAACTGAATCCAAGTTCTCTTGAATTAAATTATTTTGGTAACTTCAGCTGAGCATTCTATGGCTTAGAGGTTATATCCAAAAATTACCACACTTTCGTCCCACCTGTTCAGGAAAGTCTTTTATGTGAAAAGCCAAAATTAGCATTGAAACTGGCAAAGAATATAACATATTCTCTTTTTGAACCCAAGGAGAAATTTTTCTGTACATTTATATTGGCAAAATGTTGTTTATATCTAGGCCTGCTTTGAAAATCAGAGCAAAAAGCTTCCCTTTGGGGAATAAAAAGTTCAGCTTAAGGTAGTTTTTCTTCAAAAAGTTTTCTCGCCTTGAATGTAAATGAGTCTCTTACACATCGTTTTACTGATAATATGGCCAGGAACATAACGCAGTAAAGTATGAAGTCTTGTACATATTAGAAAATTTTTTTGATAGTTTACTGCTGGATTTGTAAATGTTGGAAACAGTCTACAATTAAGAGGTGGCTAATACTTTTTTGGCATTTCTGATTTTCTTTAAGCTTTTTCATTAGGGGAAGCATGTTGGGGTAAAAAAATCATGGACTTGGGCATCAAGCAGGTATGACTCAGAGTATTGCTCTGCCACTTACTACCAATGGTGTGACCACTTTGGCTTATCTCTAAATAAAGATAATCAATTACTCTTATGTCATAAGGTCATGAGCATTAAATGAGGTAATGCATATAAAATGTGGAGCATTATGAACATAGCATAGTGTGTTATAGTAACTATTGTTACTGATGTAATTAATAGTAATTATTTGCCTTCATAACAAACACTGGCTTGGCATTCTTTTCAAGGTTAAAAGAAAAAAAAAAGATTTGTTTAAGAAAGAATTTGTTTGGGGTGCCTGGTTGCTCAGTGGGTTAGAGCCTCTGCCTTCAGCTCAGGTCATGATCCCAGGGTCCTGGAATCGAGCCTCGAATTGGGCTCTCTGCTCAGCAGGGAGTCTGCTTCCTCGTCTCTCTCTGCCTGCTTCTCTGCTGACTTGTGCTCTCTGTCTGTCAAATAAATAAATAAAATCTTTAAAAAAAAAAGAAAGAATTTGTTTGAGATTTAAAATAGTAATTATCTGAGAGTGCTTGTGTGGCTTAGTTGGTTAAACATCTGACTTTCAATTTTGGCTCAGATCATGATCTCATGGTCTTGCTGGGGCTCCAAGCTGGGCATGGAGCCTGCTTGAGAGATTCTCTCTCTCTTTCTCTCTCTCTCTCTCTGTCTGCTCCTTCCCACACTGCTCATGCTCTTTATTTCTCTCTTAAAAACAAAAAAAGAAAGAAAAAAAAGACTATCTTTTTTGTTTTGCTCTGTTGCAGTGCCTCTAATAGATGATGTTCACATAGATGACATACTACCACAGACATAGGGATTTCATGCAGTATAAGTAACTCCTAGCAAGACGGTTATTTTGTCACCCTTTGCTACTTAAGAAAGTATATTGAGATAAAAGTGGGATTTATTCATTTATCAACTATTTGATGAACACCTGTTATGTCAGAGGCACTTTCTTGATGAAGGAAAAAGGGTGAGTCCTACCCACCTGAAGAATATAACTTAGTAGGTGTGAGAATGGTGTTTTATATGAATAATCTTAAATGTGATCTAATTTTTAAAGTGAATCACTTTCCAAATTTTGAAGCTTTGACATGTAATGAATTACTGTGACATTTTTGCAACTAATTGAGACATTCTAGTATGTTGCAACTTTAGATTTGAAGTCTTTCAATCTAAATGATCCCAACCTGTGATACACACACAAGGAACAGTCATGTTTTATGCTGAATCTGTGTAGAAGGGGTGGCAAAGAAACTGTAACAGGAGATGATAGAGAACATGTATAATATCTAATAGGTAACTATCTAACTGGTAATCACAGTGTAGGGACTGTGTGGTGAGGGCTAGTCAAGTACTTCAGGAGAGCTCTGCTTCTGTCACATACTGGTCTGAGAATATAAATCAAGAGAATCCCAGTTTTAAACTAATGTGCATCCTTTTGCCTGCTTTGACTTGGGTCCCTCTCAGCACACTCTCTGTCTTGGAAGTCCTCTAATGATTCTACCAGGATATCGATATCCTTTGCTGTATAGTTGTATTCAGTTGCCACTGAATACAGTCTTCCTGTGGCAAGCACTCTGCTCTGGTAACAAGGTTATCTCTGACTGTCTACCCATACATAGCAACATACCTTTTGGAAGGCCATGCTAGTGATTCTGATACAGAAATAAGCACAAAGGATTCCAGAAATGTGTCATGGCAGCAAGATGGGTGGCATCATAGTAAGCTTAAGAGAAACAGTTTGAAACTATATAGAGTCAGAATATGGATTTTTGGGAGAATGTGCAGTAATAGCTTGTAGATATTTCTTTTACATAAGCATCAGTAGAAACATTTTTTTAAAAAAGATTTTGTTTGTTGATTTGACAGAGAGCGATCACAAGCAGGCAGAGAGGCCGGCAGAGAGAGAGAGGGGGAAGCAGGCTCCCCGCTGAGCAGAGAGCCCCATGCGGGGCTTGATCCCAGGACACCAGGATCATGACCCGAGCCGAAGGCAGAGGCTTTAACCCACTGAGCCACCCAGTCACCCAGTAGAAAAAATTTCATGTATTATTGGTAACAAAGGACACAGAGTTTAAGAATCCAAACGAATTATACTCTTTTTATTTCTTAAAGTTCACCTCTTTTTCATTCTGAAGGATGGAATTTATGAGACAATCTTCTGATTCCGAGAGTCCTTTTATTGTTTAATTTGGCTCTATTATGAAACAGCTTTAATTGCATGGGCAAAAGGGAAGAACACAGGTGGTTGCACAGATATTTCCGATGTACCATAAGGGATGAGAAAATACCACAAACTGCCACCATCCTAGTTGCCTTAGGATTATGGAGACATCTGTTGGTTATGTTATTGGGAGTAAAAATCTGCTCTTTTATGACAATGGAAACACAAGGAGCCACTGGAGCATTAAGGAAGGCAATGTCCCTGAAAGATAGGTAATAGGTCATTTAATCAACCATGTCTGAGAGCTGCCTCCTCTCAAAGCATTGCTCTGAGCTTTAGGGCAGGATAGGGCAGGTTCATAGTGATATGAACAGGCAGTTCCCTTCAGTAAGTTCTAATTTTTATGATTTTAAAGGTGGCTCTAATTAGAGTAATGTTTAATTTGTTTATATCTAAATTACTTGTGATTGCAATAAAAATTTCTAAGTAAGCAACATGTATAAAATAAGCAAATATGTTTGGATTCTGAGAGTTTTCTGCTTAGTGTGCTTTTACTAATACTGGTTCCATTCTGTCTATATGATCGCCACTTAATTTTTTGGTATTCCATTTCCAAGGAGTTTTGATAAAAGCTGGCCTATTAAACTAGCTTATGCCAAGAATCTTGAGGAAGGATGGTTCAAGAGGGATAAGTGGGGGAAGGCTCCAAAAAGCAATATTCCAACAGCATAATCACACTTTATCTCAATATGGTAGAAATATGGGAAGTATTTAAATAAACCAATGTTGGGGGCATCTGGGTAGCTTAGTGGGTTGAGTGTCTGACTCTTGGTTTCAGTTCAGGTCATGATCTCGGGGTTCTGAGATCCAGCCCTGCCTTGGGCTCCCTGATCAGCAGGGAGTCTCCTTTTCTCCCTCTCCTTCTTTAAACAAAAACAAACCAGTGTGGCCCCAATATCTAGGTTTTAAAGGGGCTTCCACAAAAGATGAAAGAATAACCATGGGAAAATATGAAATTAGCAGAAATCTATAACGCACAGTAAGAAGAATAAATTTGTCTCATTTTGTTTATATTTAAGTTGGATATAATGCAATAAAAAGGAACAAACTGTTGTTACATGCAATCACTGAGATGAATTTTAAGACATCAGGTTGAATGAAAGAAGCCAGCCTCAAAAGGTTATGTACTGTATGATTCCATTTGTATGCATTCTTGAAAAGAAAAACTGTAGTGACAGAGAAAGGATCAGTGGTTAGCAGAGGTTAACAGTGAGAGGTTTGTGTCAGTGACTATAAAGGGGTAGCACAACAAAGGTTTTTGGCGTGTTGGATGTTCTGTATCTGATTGTGGTGGTGGTTACATGACTCTAACACATATTGGTATTAACAGAACTGTACACCTAAAGATAAAAAGTTAATTTTACTGTATGACCACTCAGAAAATAACATGAAAAAATAAAACTTAGAGGCAAAAAGGAATTATAATAATACCAGCTCATGGAACAATTGGTAAGATTAACTGAGACTATGTGATTGTATTTATGCACATAAAGCACTCAGTACACTCACAGTCTGTATTCAAAGCATGTGGTTGTTTCTGTACTTTTGCTTTCAGGTAAGTCATTCAACCCACCCATGCCTGTGATTCCTTATTCTTAAAAAAAAAAAAGAGAGAGAGAGAGGGAGAGAAAAATCACACAGCAAATTGTGTGTGTGTGTGTGTGTGTGTGTGTGTGTGTGTGTGTATGTATGTATGAAAGTAGGAAAATTCATCAGAACATGTTTTAGATTTTTTGGATAGGTTTGATATACAGCAGGGATTTTTCTGAGCCAATGAAATATTGCTTTTTAAGAAATCTCATATGGTTGTTTTGAGGAGTAAGTGAGATAATATATGTAAAGCATAGAGTAAATAGTGGGCACTCAATACATGGCAGTCAGTTATATTTGAAGTTAATTCCAGTGCTAGCCATATCCACATCACGACATTTGGAAAATGTATGTCTGTGTAAGCCATAAAGCATTATTTAAATATAATAACATCTTTGTAGCTTATTTCCCTTTAACATAGTCAGTACATACCAAAAATGAATATATTCAGTGCATCGTCTATTGAAGTTCCTCACAGTGGTTTATCTTTAAATAATATTTTTCTCAATAGCACCGATTTTGGTTAGAAGCAAAGATCTCAGGAATATACTAAATTAAAATAATATATATGCCTTTGAGACAAATAGTTGTGTGGCATAAGATAACAATAAAGAATAAACAATTTTTCTAAGTGGAAGGAAAGCATCTTCTTAGGGGGTATGTTTGCCTTCCTCAATGATAAGTTTTTCATTTTAAAAGCCTTGGAAGACTTAAAATGAAATTTCAGTTTGTGACATTGTGATATATTTCTTTTTTGAGCATTCCTTGATTTCTTTTTTTTTTTACTCTTCTATGAAATAAATGGTCCCAACTGTAAAGATGGGTAATCTATCCTCCTCTTGAACTATATTGATGTTTGTTTAAAAGCCAAGGTTTAAAAATATTCTTTTAGACTAGCATGCTTAGTGAAAAAAATGTAAACAAAAGGAAAAATTTTTTTTTTTTTTAATGTAGTCTGTATTTCTTCACTACAAAAGAAAAAAAAAATCTGGGTATATTTTCAGAAGAACACCAGAGAGCTTTCTGTGGGAGTTGGCAAATGCATCAAGGCATTGTTTGTAGATATTATTTTTGATAGGTTTGATATACAGCATAGTTTTCCAAGCCAATGGAATATTGTCTTCTTACAAATCTCATCAGGCCAGCAGTGCTGCTGCTGTGGGCTGGCTTATCAGCTCCAGCCAGAGTCTGCTGTACTTGCACGCACCTTCATAGCCTGAGAGGAAAATAAATTGTACCCAAGCAGTTAATAAGAAAGAATTATTGAGAGTGAGATGCATGACATTATGAGCGAGCATCGTGTTTTACAGACTAAATGTTGATTTGCCGAAGGAAATAAAAAATCCTTCCTATACATGAAATGAAAATTTCGTTTCAAAATTGTCATTTTAAGTGTATTTTCTGGTTTCCTAGTTGAAGAGCTGAATATTATCTATTTTTGATGCACAGTACTGAAGAGGTAATTTTCATTTTCTGTGGTTGGCTGATGGATATTTTTATCCATTCCAACTATTTAATGAAACATCTGTTTTTGTTTATTGAAGCAGATATACAGTACCTATAGAAACATAGGATGTATGTTTTAAAGCACTAAACATAAGAACATAATCTCTAATAGCATAACTAGACTGCTTTATGAGGAACCTAAGGTCCTTATTACTTTTTCAGTTGTTTGGGTCAGCATCTTTAATGCCAAAGGATCTGTGCATGAAAAGCATGATTAGTGGCATTTAATAGGCATTAACTCTTAAATATAAGTATGATCTTTACTAAAGAGGGAGATGAAGTCATAGTCCTTCTATTTTAATTAGGCACCAGAATTTTTTAATACTTGATCACAGTCAAGGCCACAAAACTATTACTTGAAGGAACTGGACTTCAAACTGAGAATAGTTATCCCATTCTACTCAGAAAATGTGCATTTTGAATTAATTTTGCTTATTCCATATTTAGAAAAGGAAGAAAACAGATATCTGGTAAGATGGCATTGTTTGCCTTAGCAGATTGATGAGCTCAAAGCTTAACATTCATCTGGCAGTTGGGGAGAGAACCACTTGGGGAGAGAACCACTTGATGGATTTTTCAAACCCCAGCCTGGAAGAGACACACAGCATTTCTGCTGATGTTCTATTGGTGAAAACAAGCCAACACATTAGCATGTAAGAGAGGCTGAGTGTGGTTGGCAGAATGGCTTCCCACAGACGTTTTACCTTAATCCATAGAACCTGTGAATATAATGAGATCTCACTCCCATGATCATATTATGTTAAACGTCACAGTTAAAGTAGACCTGATCTGGGTTGGTCTGATGTAACACACGAGCCCTTGAAAGTAGAGCCCTTCTGGCTGATGACAGAAGAGGAAATCAGAGAATCTCTGAACACAAAGGGGGATTGGACAGTTGTTGCTGGCTTAAATATGGAGAGAGTCACCTGAGGAGGAATGATGGCAGCTTCTAGAAGCTGAGAGAGACTTCCATTGACAAAGCTAATGAATTTTAAGCCACTAAGTTTGTGGTAATTTGTTATTCAGCAATAGAAAACTAATCTGCTTTGAAATGTAGACCCTGGTTAGGCAGCTGCTTCCAGTAACAGATTCACACTATATAAGACATGTACAAATATTTGATAAGCTCTTGTCATCTCTGGGTATGGAGAATGTAAGTAACAGTGACAGTGAGCCATTCACCAAACTGAAAAATACGTGAAACATCCGAGACTAAAACTTTGGAAAAACTAATCAGAAAATAAGGAATAACATAGAATTGGTAGATCTCGTCCCCAAAGCAAACAGGTTATCACCAAAATCAACCTTTGCCAACCCTACTAGCTTGCCAAAGGTATCATAATGTTGATGGTATTACTATAACTAAAAGAAGATTTGTTAGCCAGAAAAAGTTTTCCAAGTGTCTTCTGTAATATTCTTTTTTTAAAATTAATTAATTTATTTTCAGAAAAACGGTATTCATTATTTTTTTACTATACCCAGTGCTCCATGCAATCCGTGCCCTCTATAATACCCACTACCTGGTACCCCAACCTCCCACACCCCCACCACTTCAAACCCCTCAGATTGTTTTTCAGAGTCCATAGTCTCTCATGATTCACCTCCCCTTTCAATTTACCCCAACTCCCTTCTTCTCTCTAACACCCCTTGTCCTCCATGATATTTGTTATGCTCCACAAATAAGTGAAACCATATGATAATTGACTCTCCCTGCTTGATTTATTTCACTCAGCATAATCTCTTCCAGTCCCATCCATGTTGCTACAAAAGTTGGGTATTCATCCTTTCTGATGGAGGCATAATACTCCATAGTGTATATGGACCACATCTTCCTTATCCATTCGTCCGTTGAAGGGCATCTTGGTTCTTTCCATAGTTTGGCGACCATGGCCATTGCTGCTATAAACATTGGGGTACAGATGGCCTTTCTTTTCACTACATCTGTATCTTTGGGGTAAATACCCAGGAGTGCTTCTGCACAGCAAAGGAAACAGTCAAAAAAACAAAGAGGCAACCCACGGAATGGGAGAAGATATTTGCAAATGACAGTACAGACAAAAGGTTGATTGATATCCAGGATCTATAATTAACTCCTCCAACTCAACACACACAAAACAGGCAAACATATCAAAAAATGGGAAGAAGATATGAACAGACACTTCTCCAATCAAGACATAAAAATGGCTATCAGACACATGAAAAAATGTTCATCATCACTAGCCCTCAGGGAGATTCAAATTAAAACCACATTGAGATATCACCTTACACCAGTTAGAATGGCCAAAATTAATAAAACAGGAAGCAACATGTGTTGGAGAGGATGTGGAGAAAGGGGAATCCTCTTACACTGTTGGTGGGAATGCAAGTTGATGCAGCCTCTTTGGAGAACAGTGTGGAGATTCCTCAAGAAATTAAAAATGGAACTTCCCTATGACCCTGTCATTGCACTTCTGTAATATTCTTTGCAGGAAATGTCCTGAGCCCAGGTGTTAACCAGTTTCATCTACCAGTAGGGAGATGTATTTGTTGGGCTATAATAGCCTGATCAAATTAAACAATGGAGTTAAATAATTTTCTCGGCTTTGATTCCATACTTGCAGGACAATCATCTGATTATTATTTGGATTTCTGTAAAGACCTGAAAATATTTTCTGGAAACTCTGACATGAACTGTCATGCTTTTCTTGGGAAAATAGGATGTCTATAAATAAAAATAAAACATTTAATATTGAAAGTGAAAAAAATTAACATGTTGACATAATTTGATCCCTTTATTATGACCACTTAGTTGAATTTTTTCTGTCAAAAATATTTTAGCAATAGGGCACCTGGGGGTCTTGGTCAGTCAGACATCCAACTCTTGCTTTCAGCAAAGGTCTTGATCTCAGGATTATGAGTTCAAGCCTCACGTTGGACCCTGAGCTGTGCATGGAGCCTACTTTAAAAACAACAACAACCCCCCCTAACCCCCCCACAAATGTAGTATCTGTTTGCAAGTGACAAAAGTATAAACTGGTACAAATTTTCTGAAGAGTAATTAAGAAATAGGTTTGAAAAAACTATAAAAATGAGCATTTGATTATTTATCTTTTTAGAAATATTAATGAGATTATTTAAGGTATACACAAAGATGTTCATAAGAGGGTTATTTATATAATTGTAAAATATTAAAAAAACTACATCCTATTTTTCTAAAAGTTTGGTGGAATAAATTATGACTTATTTGTATTTTCAAGTATGCAGATTTTAAAATCACTTTAAGAGATAGATATTTATTGATGTAATCAAAATGCTATAGAGTTTATTTTTAAGATAAAAACAAATAAAACCAAAACAGTATGTACATTCTTATTTGAGTAAAAAAATATGTATGAATACATATGAGTGAGAAAAAGGTCAAATGTTAATATTATTTATGTATTGACTTTTGGATTATGGATTCTTGATTATGTGTAAAGGTGCATTTCTATTTTCTAAGTTTTCTACATTGAACATGCAATAATTTTGTAGTTGGAAAAAGGTTATTAAATTTAAAAAAGTGTAGATTGCATTGATATGGACATTTCATTGATATATTCAAGTAGAATCTACTGTGCATGTTTTAGTTTGATTAGGTGCTGGAGAGACAAATGTGGATAAACAGATCTAACTTACCTAAAGGAGCACAGAAAGTGGGGGTGATTTTACTGTTTATCTAACGATGATGTGAAGTCAAATATTCATATGCATTTTCATTTTGGGCTAGGACCCTTTCTAGAAAAATGAGGAAAAATACTTTATTTCCTTCTTTGATGAACAATTCTTGGTCAGTTAGTCTGTAAAAATAATTGTGAATAGTATTCGAATTTAAACAGGCTTTACCTTGCTTGTGGTTGCTTGTTGCAAAATATGTAGTCTGAATTTTTCTTTACCTTTTTTTTTTTTTTAAGATTTATTTATTTATTTGAGAAAGAGAGCGAGAGAGTGACCATACATGTGAGAGTGGGTGGAGGGGTAGAGGGAGAGAATCTTCAAGTTAGACTTGCAGCTAATTGTGGAGCTCACCACAGGGCTCAATCTCATGACCCATGAGATCATGACCTGAGCTGAAACATGGAGTCTGTTGTTCAACTGACTGAGCCACCCAAATGCCCCCTTTACTTTTAATAAAATGTATTTTCTGCTATGTCCTAGTCAGTATGTTTAAAATTATTATGACTTTGACAGTCTCTTGCTCTGTTCAATCACAAGATTTCTTCAGATTTCTCAGTAGAGTATTTGGATGAGAGAAAATGCTGGCTTTACCACAGACATTCAATATAAAAGGGACAGCCATATCCTAAGGAATGGGGTCATAAACCAGGACTGAGTCACCTGAAGAAGTGGGTTGCTTTTCTTTATGATACAATAAATGACAGATTTAGAATTCTAAACGACCTAAACCAGATGAAAAGCATCTTCAAAAAGTCCTTGTAGGGGCGCCTGGGTGGCTCAGTGGGTTAAAGCCTCTGCCTTCGGCCCAGGTCATGATCCCAGGGTCCTGGGATGGAGCCCCGCATAGGGCTCTCTGCTCAGTGGGGAGCCTGCTTCCTCCTCTCTCTCTGCCTGCTTGTGATCTCTGTCTGTCAAATAAATAAATAAAAATATTAAAAAAAAAAAAGGTCCTTGTATGTTCTATTCAAGAAAATATTAAGTAAAAAAAAAAAAAAAGAGTATGTCCTATCTTCTTGTTGTTGTTTTTTTCCAAGATTTTATTTATTTATTTGATAGAGGGAGAGAGATCACAAGTAGGCAGAACAGCAGGCAGAGAGAGGAGGGGAAGCAGGCTTCCTGCTGAGCAGAGAGCCTGATGTGGGGCTCCATCCCAGGACCCTGAGATCATGACCTGGGCTGAAGGCAGAGGCTTAACCACTGAGCCACACAGGTGCCCCCTATATTGTTTTTCTAGCCCCCTACAGATGAGGTTTGTTTTGCAGAATGAGCAGTTGATTAGTTGAGAACTGCCTATGGCTCCTGAGGTTGACTTAGCAGCGGGGTCAAGGAAAGGTTTGTCTACATTCAGGCTCTATGGATATCACTGACTCATAGGCTCCCTAGTTTATAATTGACAGTGATGACAACAGCTGAAGTTCTCTAATTTGGAAAACTGAGCAGTAGTATATAATATATTGTAAATTGTGTATTTTAAGGGATAAAGTTGTCACAGTCTTATAATCCCAGGGTCTAGCCCCACTGATCACCATCTATGAGGTCCATTTCCTCACAAATTAAGGAAGGATTATCACATGGCAAAAGGCCAGGAGTCTCTGCCTATAAGGGGAGAACCTCCCAAGGGTTTCTTATACATAAAACTTTAGAGTCATATGGCAACAAGTTAAAGAGACTTCTTTCTTTGCTTTTAATCCAAATACAAAGAATAAATTATATATTAGTAAAGAAATTAACTTTGGAGTGGAGAAAAATAGATAAGAGATGTATGCCTAGCTGAAAACCTCTTAAGGCAGTGATTCTCAAACTTCAGTAGGAATGAGATTTAATTGGATTCTTTTTTTAAAAAAAATATTTTATTTATTTATTTGACAGAGGGAGACAACAAGAGAGGGAACACAAGCAGGGGGAGTGGGAGAGAGAGAAGCAGGCCTCCTGCTGAGCAGGGAGCCTAATGTGGGACTTGATCCCGGGACTCTGGGATCATGACCTGAGCCGAAGGTAGACGCTTAACGTCTGAGCTACCCAGGTGCCTGATTTAATTGGAGTCTTAATAAAAGGAAGATTACTGGATCCCAACCCCAGACAATCTGATATAGTTAAATACCCATCTGGAATATACATCTTTAACAAACATATTAAATGATTCCATCTCAAGATAATACAATGAATCATTTTTAAAGGGAAAAAAAAGCTCTAGGCAATAGTTTTATATATATATACACACATATATATGTATTTAATATATATTAATTATATAAGTATAATATACATACAATATAATAATACATTATAAAAGTAATGTATTAATATGAATATTTATATAAATGTAGATTTATATAAATATTTTGGACAAGTGCACATAGACTGAGAGAGCCCAAGGAGCCCTTATTCAAGGTACAATTTTGGGGTGTTGACTTCTAGCATGTCTGGATTAAGTCCCATAAGATCTGTACCTTTTAGATTCTCCCTAGGTAATTCTGGACACCTCATATTAGAAACCACTGTCCTAAGGTTTGTAGTGTTATCCTTCTATGAGACTAGGCCCTGGCAGATCCAAATTCCAAAACTTAGAAAACCTCACTATTAAAGAGGAATCTGAGAAGGGACCACCTCTTTTCTATCCAATCCAAGAGGAGCATGGCTTTTCTTAATTTGTGTAGATAATAAGGAATATAGTTTTGCTATTGTGAAAAGCAGATTTTTTTCCCTCTGAACCTTCCTAAAAGCATTAACGCTCACCATGTAATGAAATATGCTTTTATTTGGAGACAGAAAATGAAAGAAAGAAACAACAATAATTAAATCCCCTAAATAATGTGAGCTTTGTGGTTAAATCTCCATGCAACTCTTTGAAAATTTAATAAGGAAATAAAGGCTGTTTTCCATTTGTGTAATACAGTGTCGCATTTCTTTTCTCTATGAAATTGTCTCTGGCTAAAGAGTGTCTCACAATTTAGGTTGCCGAGTATCTAGCATGAGAGAATTTTATGTGTCTATTTTTTAACTCAAGTCATTCATGTACAACCATATTATCTTACATCAAAGTAGGATATAAAACCAGGGGACTAGGTGAGGGGAAAAAAGTCAGGGATGAATGTCATATTATATGATCCAATTACACACAGTCCCTGACTTGCATATGCCTGACTTATGAATGTCCTTGCATTTGCAGATAGGTTCCCTAGAGAGGGTCAGCAGAATCCTCTCTTCCCTTTCTGTTTCATTCACAGGTGGAGCACTTTCAGAGCTGTGGCGAAGAATGGGGTACTCACTGCTGCTTTCCATCTTTGTACTTTATAATTTCTTAATACTAAGATTAGAAGTAGTAATAAGTAGGAAAAGAAAGCAAAACTTTATGGGGGAAAAAAAGAGTACAAACTTCATTCTACCTTTGTTTCTTATTGCCTTGTCCTCTTCCTCATCCCTCATTGTGCTTTTCTTGAAATGATTGGAATAATGGATTCACCTTTGCTAATAACTGCCTTCTTCACATGTCTGTGTCTCACCCCAGAACCTCTGTCTTAGACCACTGGCACTACGTTACTTATGGTCCAGAGCTGATGTGTTTCACTGCTGCACATACTGTAGTTTTTGCTCCTACAGGGGGAAAACATGCTCATGCTGGAACTTGAAATATATATATATATATATATATATATATATATATATATACACACACATATGTATATATATATATTTTAAAGAAAGAGAGAGTGCTAGCGGGGGTGGAAAGAGAGAAAGAGAGAGAGAATCTTAAGCAGACTCCATGCCCAGCGACTAGCTGGATGGCGCGAGGCTCAATCTCATGTAAGTAACATCATGACCTGAACCAAATCCTAGAGTTAGACCCTTACCCAACTGAGCCACCCAGGCACCCCAAAATATTTTTCTATAGAAACAATGATTTGAATGATAGTTATCATTTGCCCTATTTTGGGTGTTATTAATACATATTTTTATTTGAGTGAGATAGTGATAGTTATCTTTGAGCCTAACCACAATGTATAAACCACATCATGAATAAGCACCTTGCTTAGAGAATTGGTGTGTGATGACATGAATTTAGAAATGAAGATAAAGTTCCTATCACTGCGCTTAACCCACAGCAGGCAATTGATTTTTGTTCGTTTTAAAGATTATTTCTCTTCCTTATGATTATTTTCTTGAGGAAAACTTGTACAAATTCCAAATGACTGACTGACTCACATGTCAGACATACCTATCTGTTAGGTCTTGCTGGGGCCATACTGCCTGCTGAGTGTGTGTGGTCCATATGGAATAAAAAGTGAACCATCAGTCTTCAGCCAGCCATTCTCCACAAGCTGACTAGGGGTTATGATGCATTGTCATGCAAAAGGCTTTAATTAAATCAGCTGGGATCGGCAACTAGAATTTTTTTCCATAAAAGCTCGAACTAAGAAACCATTATTAATCAGTGGAGTTTACTGGGGATGAGCGCCATGATAAAGAATTGAGGCCAGCCTCCATCTTGTGCCTTACCCAAGCTGAATCAGCTGAGGGACCTGCTGAGAGAGGAGGATGGGGCAGACAGGATCCCAGCGAGAAGCACAGCTGGGGGACCAGGAGGCTGCTGCTGATAGTTTGAATAGCCGTGCTTCAAGAATTTACAATACCCAGCTTCTATTTGCCTGAGATCTGATTACATTTTGATTCTGTTCTTGGATCAAGAGTTCACAATTTCTTTCTGTTTTGTGTGCCCCTTCCCCCTTAGCCCTATTCTTTGTGACTTTGACAAACAACTTTGACACAGGCAGCACCTGCTCTGTATTTTGTATGGCTCTTAGTCTGCCACTTTTTTTGGAGTCTCCTGTTGTAACTTTGATACCTGTTGAAAGAGTATAGTGTGTGAATCCATGTTAATTATGTGGTTGACACAATGTCCAATATTAAAACTTTAATATTTAATAGAAGGAATATACATTTTCCTTTAAAAATTTTGTTTTATTGTCCCCATTCACTCAAGAACTATCTCTGCCCCAGAGTGCATGAGATTTTGCAGCTCTAGGCAAACACTGTTCATTTACCCTTTGCACACCTATTGAATTATTAAACTCTGTTGTAGAAAGTCTTTTAGGTAGCTTTTGAAATTGGGAAAATCAGGACCAAAGTTGATAAAAAAATGCAGGAATCTCAAACTTGTGATGAGATGGAGTGAACAAAATATTTATAAGAGCACACAGCAATGGACATTAGCTTTTATTTATTTATTTTTTTTGAAGCAGAAAATTTAACTTTCCTTCAGATCTCTTTCCATTTCCTTCTAGATTTATCTTGAATGAACTGCTGGATCTCAAAGCATTACATTGAGTTTAAAGCAGTAGTGTCTCCTGTACTCCTAGTTATGTGGTCCTCTGGAATTAGCCAGGGATCACAGCTCAAGTTGACCACTTTCTAGTTGCAACAGGGAGGGTCAGCTCATTTAGCTATTTAAGAGAAATGGGTTTTTGTTTCTGCATATATGAAATGCCCAGTTCATTGGATTTGTAGGACTTACAAAACTAATACATATTTGTTATAACCTGTCAAAAAAACCCAAGAAACAAAAATACAAAAACAACCCATGTAGGTGTATGACTTATTATTCTTACCGTTTCCCTCGTCAGCCCTGCCATTCTGATATAATTACCATTTTGATGGGTATTCTTACTCATCTTCTATGCTACTATAAGCACATAAGAATATAGCATCTAGAACACATCCTAGTGAGAGCTCAGAATATCTTTGTTAAGTGAATAAAATAAGTCATATATACATTATGCATCAGTGTTTTGTGAAACCCGTATATTTCTTTCTTACAAAAACAAGATCATATTGTATACATTATTCTGTGACCTGCTTTCATTGATGTGATTTTTTTTCTTTTTCTTTTTCTTTTTGAAAGAGAGTATGGGGAGGGGCAGAGGAAGTGGAAGAGAATCCCAAACAGATCCAAATTGAGCAGGGAGCCTGATGTAGGACCCCATCTCATGAGCCCAAGATCATGAGCTGAAATAGAGATTCAGAGGCTTAACTTACAGAGCTACCCAGGGGCACCTCATCCATGTGATTTCTAATCAGTTCCTTTTTTACCACTAAAGCAATACTTTAATAAAATCCCTTGTACATCTCATTATGTTGAGGTGCTTTCAGTTTTAGAAGATACATGCCAAAGTAGGATTGCTGGCCTAAATGTAGGCACTTTAAAATTTTCAATAGATATTTCAGATTACTTTCTGAATGTTGTAAATCACGCATTACCATCAATGTGTGGACTGCCTATTTATTAAAATGGGAATGTTAATATCTAAGGTATAGGATTGTTAAGAATATATAATTAATCTCTCGCTCCCCCCCCCCCCATAGACACAGTACTCGGTATGTAGTTGCAACAAAAAAGCTTTCTTTTCCTCGCTCATTCTTCATGCTTTCTTGTTACAGGAAATGTGTCATGAAAACTCATAATTTCTTAAACTGACTTTCTCAGTTGACTGCTGTTAGGAATATGAAATGTGTGGGAAATAGATAGCTTCTGGTTATATAAAGGACTCTTCAAATTAACCTTAAAAATTAGGGGAGAAGCTTTCTGTTGACCAAAAGCAAACCCTTAGGCTAGGTGACATACTTCCTAATTTTCCCAGTACAATCTCTATTTTGTTCACTGTTGTACTGTTCTTTCTGTTTTATACTTTTTTTTTCACTTTCAGAAGTGCCCTGGTTTGAATCATAAATTATATGGTTACCTTACCTAAGGCTAAAAATTGTCTATCTAAGCCAGGAGGAAAAGTTGCAGGATAAAGCTTAAAGATGAAATTTTGAGGGGAAAAACACTTAAAGACTAATACAGAAGGACTAAGTCACCCAGAGTAGGTAGCAAGATTTGAAGAGCCTAAAATGTTAAGGAAGAAGAAAATGGGGAAAAAAAATCAATTAAACTTTTTTTTTACTTTTGCCTGGATGAGTGCAAACAAAAGCTTCCAGTTGAGTATGTCTGAGAGATTATCACAGTTAATGTTAAGATGAAGATTTATATAGTGTGCACATTATTGCTTTGCCTTGGGAACTAGAAATGTGGAGTGTTTATTAAATAGATTCCTGTTTTTGTTGAACAGGTATTTTTCTCTTATGACTTGGTTCCACTATATGATCACATTTCTTTGCATAATTTGTATTTGATATATATGTATGAGTCCCCATTTTGAACAGACCATATGGAAAGCTCCACGAGTGCCCTGGGAACCAGGAGTGTGCAGTGATTAACCATGGGCTCTGCTATTTGTGCAGCAGATGAGCAGAGCTGTGAAATAAAAGGCATCACACAATTGTTTCATTGCCCTTATTTTGTCCTTTGTTTGGTAATGCTTTACTAAGGGTAAGGAAGTAAAACGAAATAAGTCCCACACAAGCACGGAAGAGAAATGGCAAAGAGTTTTTCAGAGTACAATTGACATTGTATGAACTTTGACAGCCTGAGGAGTAAACTATTTCATGAAAGTGAAACTAAAACCAAGGTTACTGGTTACTCAAGGAACCCCATGGAACTTTTAACATGTGTGAGACAATGCAATTGGCAGCAGTTGGCTCTATAATTAAATTTGGTTTAACACGTATTTGTTAAACAAGTATTTTATGTGCATATGTTACTGGAGGCCACTTTTGTGGGGCAGTCAAAAGAATGCAGCTGCTTATCTTTATAAATATACAGTCTTTGTGGAAACCATTCTGACACAAGAGTAAACATCTAGATGAAATAGGTTAAAATTCAATATAGAATGTTTTACCTATATATCAGTTTCAGAATTGGATATTTTTTTATAAGATTTTATTTATTATTTATTTGACAGACAGAGATCACAAGTAGGCAGAGAAGCAGGCAGAGAGAGAAGAAGGGAAGCAGGCTCCCTGCTGAGCAGAGAGCCTTATGTGGGGCTCGATCCCAGGACCCCGGGATCCTGACCTGAGCCGAAGGCAGAGGCTTTAACCCACTGAGCCACCCAGGCGCCCCTAGAATTGGATATTTGAAGTTCAAATTTTCTTATTAATTTGTAATCACATTGAATGGAGATGAAACAGATTTCTTGGTCTTTGTAAAGCATGGTTTACCTTATTAGTTCAGAGTAATACAAAACTGGCTAGTTTTCTCTATAATAGTGTTTTCTTAAATATGGCAAAAAAAAAAAAAAAATTACCCAGAGGGTAATTTCCTTCAGGTCCTTTACTTATGAATCTGCCTTAGTGTACCGAGATTCCAGGGTATGAAAAGGGGACAAATAAGAGTCTGAGGGAAGAAACTGAAGAGCTGAGGGCATTCGTTCTGTCTGCCAGCTTTACGGCATGAGCAGCCTTTCTCTGAAACTTATGTTAATTAGAGCTTCCCAGTGAGCATAGATATTCTCCAACATTCTTCAGATTTATCCCACATTTTATGATAATCTGAGACAGCATCCAGAAAAGATGGGTTTGAGGCTGTTAACTGTGTTGATGGGGGATTAGGGGGTGGGAGGTTGGCTCTAACTTTCCTCTTAGTGGCTCCATTTAGCTTTTTATCCTTTCCTTGTGAATGTGGGACAAACACGTGAAATTTGCCACTGTGAAAGTTTCAGTTAGATTCAGGAACTCCTGATTTTGGAACTTGTCAAAGTAAATCAGACCTAATAAGTGGTAGAAAAGCAAAGATTGTGGTATTTTTGTGGGCTGGTGTTCATGATGCTGTGGTAGACGAAGGGCATTTTAAACACCAGAATGTAGCCTGGAGCTGTGTAAGGGATGGCTCATTTCCAGCTACTCAACACTTCCGATGTACTATCAAACATATTCTGCCATCCTCCTCTCAACACAGAAACTCTCTACCTTTCCATGCAATCTCAACTCTAGAAAACAGCCACGTGGTGCTATTGTAATTATGTTTATCCACTCTTTGGGGCTGTTCTTTTGCCCTGACTATCTCATTTTACTGCTCTCATTTGAGTAGACTGCTACAAATCTACTCAGGAATGCTCTCCGTGACATCCCAATCCCAACCCCTTCTGCTACTCTCCCAGAACATCCTATGATTTCCCTCCGCTTCACTGTTACAGTTTGTGAGACTACAAGAGTTTCAGTTTGACATGAACAGGAGGGAACACTGCTTCTTCATTCTCCAGGGTATTATCCAGGTCTTATACAGTGTCCAGGACAGTGCATGTTTAATAAATAAAAGTGAAATAAATAAATAAATAAATAAATAAATAAATAAAGTGAATAAGTAGAATAAAATCCAGCTGTGTGAAGTAGCACTTGAAAGTGCTGCCTCCTTCACATTCTTGAAGAGCCAAGACATTCAGCAACTATTTTTTTTTCACAGTCTGCTTATCCAGTTATTTTTAGAGTAATGGTTTTTAAAAATAATTCTATATGTAGCCAAATAAGAATGGTGTAGGAAGTCATCCTGCTTTTACTGAGAATCAGAAGGGCTTTCATTTTCTGGTGTAGATAAAATGAAAGGGAATCTGGAAGCTTTTCATCGAAATGTTAAAAATATTACATAGTTTTGAATAAATGAATCAGTGAATGCTATTATAGTTTTAGTGCGTTAATAACTTTCTGTGAAGCATCGAGCATGGAATTCTATAAACTACATTATACTCGCAAGGTAGTTCCAGTTTGGTGATGATTATTCCTGTGTTTTCTTTTTAAGAAAATAAAGTAATTGAGAAAGAAACATCAATGAGAAGGCTAGAGAGAAACCATTCTAGTGTAGTGTCAATGATGAAGTGAATGAGATTGAGAGATAAGTGTATAGTTGGTAATAGAGTATGGATTGCTGAATAAAAGCAACTAAGACAAAGGGAAGGGAGGTGAGCACAGCCAGTAGAAAAGAGAGCTGTATGGAGGATCTCATAGGGACAAATAGAAGCTATTTTTTAAAACAAATTAAACGTTATGTTTTGGGAAAAAACAGTTAATCCCGTACCTTCTGCTAGAGGATGAACGTACATTTGACTTGGCTTTACAGAAAACTCTTTAAGCGTGATGGCTATATAGAGGAACAACAGTTGTTAACTCTCCATGGGGAAATAAGTTACAATGTAAGTAACACAAGGGGCTATTTAGTCACTATTAAAGGACCGGATTTAAAATAATTGCCTGATTTAAGGTTGAAATTTAATTTGGTTGCATCAGAGAATTACCTCAACAACCTCTGAATAAAGGTCACTTATGACATTGAAAAGGTATAAATTGCTAATTAATACTTTATGTTGAAATAGAGTTACTTAAGATTTTGAAGAAATGTTCAATGAAATAGTAAGGGTGCTAAGATTTCAAATTACTCTGATTTCTAAAGGCAATAAAACTCAAGGAAGGAAATTTCAGTCACTAACTTTGAAAGTCTGTTTTAGAGTAGTGAGTGTTAATTAGATCAAAATTTCTGTTACTTATATTCTTTGGTATATTCTTTGCTTATCTACTAAGAACTACAAACTTGATGCTGTCATGCCTGGCTTTCCCTTCAGGAGTTTTGAGTAAATTAAAGAAATGGGAAGGCTAGAATTGTCTGGTTTTTATCATCTACGAGTTTCAAATTCCTTTGATGGTAGAGTGATGCAGATCTAGTGCTGGTTTGGGTGTATAGCTAGGGCATCATGTTTGGCTGTTGGTTGGCATGGAGGAGTAGTGGATTCCAGAAGCAGAGCCCTCTGAGCTTGAATCTTAGAACCACAATTTTGGAGGTATCAGATCTAAAGGAAGCCGAGCAGACAGAAAAGGGTACTACAAAGGGAGGAATAAAAGGGAGCACTTTCTGATGCCTACTCTGTGCCAAAATCTGTAACTTGAACTTCCATATATGTTATCTATTTAATATATGCAACAACCCTGAAAGGCAAGTGAAGAGACTATGCCTATGAATCAGAAACTAATTTGTTACTTTGCTTGAGTTCAAGTGTTAAGAGTCCAGATGAGCACTTCAGTGCTATGTGACTAAAGAGTTGTGCTGTTTTCGAGCTTATTATTTTGCCTTCCTTGAAAACGTATGGGTGTCTGAGAAATAAAAGAGAAAATTATAAGATGGTGCTTAAAAGACATAATTTGAATATGACGAATCTATAGTTGGAAGCTACTAACATTAGCAGAAAGGATTTTCTGACATTGATTTATTTTTCATCCATTTAACAAATCTGTATTTACTGAATGTTTACTATGTACTAGACACAGTGCTAAGCCTTGTGGTGAACAGAGCAGCTATGTCCTCCATTTCAACCAGTGCCATTACCTAGAGTAGCAAGCTGACTAGGAATAGAATTTCTTGTACTGGGAAAAAGCATAAGAAAGTAGATAATAACTGTTAGACCTAAAGGAACAGTAATTTTAGATAATTAAAATTATTAGATAAGAACATAAGAATTTTATAGATCATAATCTCTGATTTGTTTATTTTAATTTAAACAGGCTGAGATTTAATTACTAAGCAATACTGAAGCCAGATTTTAATTTCCTTCATTAGGCAAGTCTATGAATTTCATAAAAAAAAATCTCTGAAGTGTGCATAGTAGAAAGGTAACAGTCAGAAACTCTTTGGAGAAAAGTGTATTATCAGTAAACAAGTAGTCATTGATATTCTAGTTCAGTGAAATATTCAAATTTAGAGGCAATAAAAGATGATCATAAGTTTTCCCAGGGATTCATTTGCAAAATTCTATGCATTCTTTATTAATTCTTTTAGTTCACTTTCACTACCTTATATACCATATCTATTTCCCCAAGGTCAGTGAGGGGTTCCTAAGAATCTGGCCATGAGGTTTATTTTCTTGGCTCTCTTCTTTCCCTTTCATCTTCTAAGAGATTCTTTGAAGCACAGTTTGAAAACCATCAATCTAGCTAAATGGCCCAAAGGATAGGGGTTACGCCAGGGTTGGTGAGGAAGAAATAATCATAGGTAACAAACTAACCAATAAATATTTGCCAAATATCTAGTACTTGTTCTGACACTGTGCTGGTTAAAGACGGTTGCCATCTAGTTCAGGAGACAAGCCATAAATCTATGTAAAATGGATAAAGAATAATATCTATTTCAAAGATTAATTAAAAACAACAATAACAACTTGACATAGACAATTTTGGAAGATGCTAGAGAACCCAGGGAAAGCTTCACAAAGGAAAAGATCCTGATTGTGACTTTGAAGGATGGATCAGCTTTAAGTAGATGGGGAAGAGCAGAGACACGAGTCAGGAAACTAGATTTTGTCCTAATGTTCTATTGACTTTTACACTGCCTTCGGAACTGCAAGGCTATGGCCTACTGTATAACACATTTTTACTTGTTCGGTTGTAGTCTTGGAATGTTTAAGCCAGAAACTCTTTGTATGATGACTCCTCCAGTGTTTAAACTTCTAGCCAAGTAATACCACAGCATCAGTTATAAAGAACTAGGTTTTACTTAATGTCATTATCTAGAATGGGAAATAAATATTCTATAGGACTTATCTTAATTCCTCCCCATAGTTTATAATTTGTAATTTTTATTCAAAAACTTTCTTCATAAGTCTTAAGCCCATCTGGAAGAATTTAAATAAAGGATGAAAATAGGCAGAGAAACTCCATATATTTAAATAGTTTAGAGATTTTGCTGACTGCTACAATGCCCTGAACTTGAAGTAATGATTCTCTAGTGCCAATGGCATTGCGAATTGTATGGAAGTAGTTTTTGATTACAGCTCAATAGTTTTTTTTTTTTTTTTTTAAGATCTTATTTATTTATTTGAGAGAGACAGAACACGCAAGGGGGGTAGGTCAGAGGGAGAAGCAGACTCCCTGCTGGGCAGGTAGCCTGATGTGGGGCTCAGTCTGAGAACTCCAAGATCATAACCTGAGCCAAAGGCATACACTTAACCAACTGAGCCACCCAGGTACCCCTGCAGCTCAATAGGTTTTTAAAGATATGTATATTTTAGGGGAAACATTAGAGAAATAACTTTTTTTTGCTGTTACTATTTATGTAGGTTTCTGAATTCTTAAAACTAAAAATTAAATTAGTGGCAGAGTTGCACTTTAGAAATACTGTAAAGTTATTTTTATAATTTTATTCTGAGTCATTTATGGGAAATTGTGGATTGTGACAATTTCCCTGGACCTATCACTATTAATGCTCAGTAGGGACTCTGGGATGTTTTCCAGTGTGGAGGGAAAGATGATTCTGCCATCTATTGTTAAAAAACAATTTAATAAAAGAAAAAGATTATTTTGCAATCTATATAAAAAATCAGAATTTCTTTTCAGATATGAAGATTGAACTATCTCCATTTTATCATAGGTATTCTTCTGAAGCTGCAAAAAACTTTTTAAAATTATCTTTTCCCTTTAAGACACTGTTCATGTTCTTGTTCGTGAAGGAAGAATCAGTTTACATTGCACATTGTTGAAGAACTTGTTTGATTGACATCAGTATTGTACCCTGCTAAGAAAGGCCCTATCCCCACAACTCTGGTCTTAAGTTACCTCAAGCTACTCTTTTTAGGCCCCAAATGCTACTTTAGGATGCCTTCTAGACCTGTTCTTGCCAGAGTTGGTTCTTCATTTATCTTTATCATTTTATTACTTTTTTCCTGTCAGAATGCTCCTAAACATTCCTGGTATATTAATGGGAAGGCAATCAGTTTGAGATACTTCATAGCCAGTTATGAATTCCTGATAACCTCCTAATCTTACCAGGAGTGTTTATACTTTAAACATTTTAATACAAATGAATCTCTACTTGGTGGAATTGTAGCTAATCCCCAAAGGAGTTTACATCCAAGGAGAATTATCATTGATGTTCCTTTTAATAAGTCCTAAACAGAATGACAGTCATTCTGCCTATATTTGACCCACCTGGATGGCATCACATTGAAACTTCAAGTCTGTCAACTCCTTGTCAGATCCACTTTTCCCTTACCAGCTAGCGTTAGATGCTAGAGTTTCATCTTGTCCATTCCTCATTTCTCATGTCCTCTGTAGAATGATCTTTTCAAAACAGAAATAGCCTGTGCTGACTTGCATCTGGCAGCCCCTTTTGCTTATACAGCACAGTTAGGACATCTACCAGTCTTCCTTTCTAGTTTCATCATCTGCAGCATCCTTTTTCTCTTTCAATCAGAATGACTGACCCTTTCCTTTGGATACTACTGTAAACATCATAATTACTATGCTTTAATTTTTTTTATGTAATTATTATTATTATTTTTTAAAAATTTGCCTCCTTATAAACACTAAACTCTTCGAGGACTAGAACTCGGTCTTATTCATTTTTGTTTCCCACCACCCAATAATATTTTAGGTAATTCAAAAATGATGTCTTGAATTTATTTATTTTTTTATGAACTGAGGTATTGCTGCGGTATATGAAAAGATTGGTATGCAAAAATGTGTTTAGGGCTTTGAGGATAGATGAAATCATGTTTGGGGAATCTTCTTTGTGTTGAATGTAAAATGAAGGAACAGAAAAGGAAGTGTTGGAAGTATATAAACAATTATATTTGTTGGAAGGAGTATTTAAGGAAGGGGCAACTGTGTGGCTCAGTCTGCTGATCGTCTCTTTTGGGCTCAGGTCATGATCCCAGGGTCCTGGGATAAAGCCCCACACTAGGCTTTCTTCAGAGGGAGGCCGCTTCTCCTTCTCCCTCTGCCTGCCGCTCTTGTGCTTGTGTGCTTGCTCCCTCTCTCTCAAAAAAATAAATAATATCTTAAAAAAAATGAGTATTTAAGGAAGATAGCCAAAGTAGACTGACCTAGTGAGCACATTATGGGGGAAGAAGAAATTGGTCTCTGTTCAGGCCAGACAGAGAGCAGTGAGTATGGACAAATCCAGAGATGGAGGAATGTGAATGTAAGAGTAAAATTCAAAGCAAGAGAGTTCTAATTTATGATATAATAACATGTTTACTTTATCGACAAAAATTTTTTTGTTAAGCAATATGCTAGTTTTTGGTGTATTAAAGTGAGTTTAGAAATGAATTCTTTCTTAAGAAAGAATTTTTTAGATAGCATTTAGAGTATGACCTTATTTGTTCTAAGTCTATGCAAGTAAGGAAGATAATTATTCCTGGTTGTTGGAACAAATCTTCACTCTGTCATTTGCCTTCAAACTTGACTGTAAGTCTTTGAGTTCTCATATATGATTTCTGTCTAATGTAATTAAGGATATAAAGTTGGGAGACATTCTTAGGCTGCTTTGCCAGTGAGATTTACCTTTTTCTGAAGAAATAAATGTTTCATCATGGTCACAGTAATCAGTGAAATACATGTTTATTAATACCATCTTAAATGTTGTTGATTACAACTTGGTTTTCTAGAACTGAAGAGCTTTCAAAGAGACAGTCTTTTAAAAAAATGACTATTAAATCCCACTAAATCTTTGTTTGGGTAAGATTTAGCCTTACTGATTTGTATAAATACTGGGATAATTCTTTTGCCCCTGGGAGGCCAAGGCTGACAAAGTGAAGGGAAATGTAACTCAAAGCATAATTAAGAGAGCTAATATCAAAGAATGTGTTGAAGTTCAATGTTGATGCTATAGACAGATGGATGATTATTTTCTTTCTTAAATATAAAGTCAAAAAGCTAATTTGACCTCCTTACCAAAGGAAGCTACAGACAAGTCATCTGCCCTTTGCTCATTGGTACTAACTTCAGAGAAGTATTTCCATTACCTGATTTGAAGTGTTTCTCCCTAATTAGCTCTTAGTTACACAGTAACTAAATGGGAAAGGAACAAAAGAGTTGGATCCTTGAATTATGTTCTTATCCTCTCTTTTGACAATCTGTAGTAATATTTTTCTAGTTCCTTTAGTGGATGGATTAAGATTGATATATTTTCTGGTTAGAAATATCATTGAAAAATAAGGCATTAAAATATAAATAGGCAGTTGTTTAAAATATCCCTTTCTTATTGTCTTTGCTTTTACATAATTTGAAAATTCTCAGAAAGAGTTGAAGTTTGAACTAGAATTAGATAAAGGTAATGGACAATTGCAGTTAATAATAGAAGGTAAGTAAATCTCATCCTCATTTGGATATTTCTTTTGTCTTTCCTTTCTCAGATTAAAATAGTGATAGAAACTCTTAGAGATACATGGATGGAAAATTTTTAGAAAAGTTCTGTGATGATATGGGATTGGTGGAGCTAAGAAGAAAAAAAATTATATATATATATGTACATATATATATATGTACATATATATATGTATATATATATGTACATATATATATATGTACATATATATATGTGTATATATATATGTACATATATATATATATCCCTGCTGCATAGCAATCAAATTGGCTAGAATACTTTTAATCTGTAAATGGTGAGACTTGCTTACATTTTGTCAATTTTTTTGATGAGTTATAATATTTGGAGAGCAAGAAGAGAAGTATTTTTTCACTCTTTTCTTTTGTTTTAGAAGTTTGTATTGGAAGGATAATATGATGATGAGTTTGGAGTTTGGACATCTGCAAGTGACTTTCTCTCTAGGAAATCTGCATGTCTCATAGTTCCTGTTGACTAGGGTAATGGGCTTGTACATTTTCCCAGACAAGAAAAGAACATCACCACATTAATAATCCCCAAAGCTTATGAAGCTCCAGAGTGAGAACGGTTGAGAATTATTCAAGGACTGTGAAATGCTTCATCCTCCATGAGACTCCCTGCTTTTCTCTCTGGCCCTTCATTCCCAGGATATATTATTTTGTTACATGAACAAGTTTGTTATTTTCATAGCTCCAGTGGCATATATATTCTGCTTTATCCTACCTTTGTATCTGTCTTTTGCTTATCACCTAGACTTTGTATGAGCACCCCCCTTTTTTTTTAAAGATTTAATTTTTTATTTGAGAGAGAGAGAGAGAGAACACAATCAGGAGAAGTGGGAGAGGGAGAAGCAGGCTTCTCACAGAACAGGGAGCCTAACATGGGGCTCAATTCCAGGACCCTGGGATTATGACCTGAGTGAAAGGCAGACACTTAATGACTGAGCCACCCAGGCACCCTATATGAGCCTTTAAAAGAGACGCTGTGTCTTAGGGAAATTTGAGCCCCAATGAAATTATAATTACAAAAAGGTCTCAGGTAAAATAAATACCATTTCAAATTTGCTTATTATTATTATTATTTTTAAAGATTTTATTTATTTATTTGACAGACGAGATCACAAGTAGGCACAGAAGCAGGCAGAGAGAGAGGAGGAAGCAGGCTCCCTGCTGAGCAGAAAGCCTGATCCGGGGCTCGATCCCAGGACCCTGGGATCACCACCTGAGCAGAAGGCAGAGGCCTTAACCCGCTGAACCACCCAGGTGCCCCAACTTATTATTATTTTTTCTTGTTGTTGTTTTGGTTTGGTTTGGTTTTGGTGGGGATTGTAGGCTCCTAAATCCTAGTTTTCAAACTTAACATATAAAAAAATCTTCATAGAATTTCTTTTATGAAAGATTTAACAATTTTATGACATAGTTGTGACCAAATATTTTTTCATTATTGATAAAACAAACCATGTAGTTAAAAACTTAACAACTGATAATTTCTTATGATTATATCATTTACTGGTATAGAAAGTCCAAGAAATACATACAGGTATAACAAGGAAAATAAAAATAAAAATTACTCCCATTTTCCATTGAGAATAATAGCTGTTAATTTTTAAATGAAATCCTCTGTTTATATAAACACATAAATAATTTTAATCATATGGGCTATATTATACTTGTTAATATGCAAACCTCTTTTTCACTTAAAATTATGTATAGATTTTCTTCTTTTATTTTCTTTCTCCCTTGTATTCTGATTTCTTCCTATGTATCTTATAGAAAAGATTATAAAGCTTGAATTTATAAACACACACACAGTAGGGTACACCTTACCTCTATTCTCAGCAATACCTATTCTTGTTAGTCTGTATAACAGAAAGCAAACAACTTTTTAGAAATCATTTATTATTTTTAATGAAGAAAAGAAAACAAAAGTGAATCATATTTTATAAAATCAGTTTGGTAATTGAAAAATGGTATGCACATGATTAGAAAATTTAGATACTACAGAAGGACTTAAATAGTTTAAAGACTCCTCTCTACTACCAGAACTTCCCAAAAGAAACTTCTGGAAAATTTTTCTTGTGAGTTTTCCAGAAAATTAAGGTATATGCATAAATATATGTTTTTCCTTTATTTTATTTTATTTTATTTTTTACAAAAAATATATACCAATATTACTATAGTTCTGCATTTTATATTTTTCACTAAACATTCGGGTATAATTCTATATTAATAACTAATTCTTTAAAATACTAACATTGATTTTTGCTAAATACCATCTCATTTATATAAACTGTCTTTCATCAGGAGCATTTAAAGTGTCTCCAGTTATTTTATTTTTGGTTATTTTATTTTTACTGTGATAACCATCCTTTCACATATCTTAAGATACACATGTTAGGATTTTTATAGGGTAACTTCCTAGCTTCAGAACTGTAAGTTCAAAGTACATATATTTACAATTTTGAGAGATACTGTCAATTTTCTTTCCAAAAGTATTTTACCAATTTATTAATTTTCCTCACACCTTGGAGGTAAATAGGGTATAAACTATCTTTTCAGTTAGTTATTCAGATAGATGAAAACAACATCTTATTGTAGTTTTCATCTGGCTTTTAAAATTAGAAGTAAAATTGAACTTATTTTTTATGACCTACCTACAACCCCTACCTCTATCTGTGAATTACCTTTTCTTCTTTTTTGTCTTCTCCTTCTTTTCTTTCTCCTCCTCCTCCTCCTCTTCTTCTTCTTGGTTGTATTACTTCTTCATTCCTTATTAGTTCTTTTAGATTGTTTTAATTAAGAACAAAAATTTTTATCCTTAAAATATGCATTAATGAATTTTCCTTAATTTGTCACTTGACTCAATGGTATTTTTCACCATACACAAATACTGAATTTACCCAAATTTATCAATCCATTTCAATCCAAAAAAAATCCCGATTTTTTTCCCTCTTCACAAATGCCTACTCTATACCAAACTTACAGATATATTTATTATTAAATCTTTTTACTTTCTTTTGTTCTTTGATACACTTAATGCATTATTTTGGTGAGTGGCATAAAGAAGAAATCTAGATTTATTTTTTTCCAAATAGCTAACCAATTGTCTCCAGATGATTTATTGAATAATTCCCTTTCCTTCTAACTGAAAAACCACCTTTAAGGTCAACAGTATTTTCATGTTATTTTAAGTATTTATTCTGTTCAATTTCTTTGTCTGTATGATATTTCCCTATTACCAAAGTAAACTAATTATTGTAGCTTCACAGTATATTTTAATATCTGGTAGAACTTGTCCTTATTAATGTTCTTATTCAAGATTTTCCTGCCTACTTCCATTATTTTCTAGATGAACTTCAGTACTATTTTGCAAAAGTTTAAAAATAGTCCTGTTAGTATATTGAATCTTTCCAGATTTGAGTATTAATATCCAGGAATAATTTTTTAAAATATTTCAGTAAATGTAATATTTAATTTATAAAAGTTTAAAAGTTTATTCATTTTTAAAAATAAACTCAATACTCTTTTTTGGTGGAATCCTTGTCTGGTTTTGGGATCAAGGTGATGCTGGCCTCATAAAATGAGTTTGGAAGTTTTCCTTCCATTTCTATTTTTTGGAACAGTTTCAGGAGAATAGGAATTAGTTCTTCTTTAAATGTTTGGTAGAATTCCCCCGGGAAGCCGTCTGGCCCTGGGCTTTTGTTTGTTTGGAGATTTTTAATGACTGTTTCAATCTCCTTACTGGTTATGGGTCTGTTCAGGCTTTCTATTTCTTCCTGGTTCAGTTGTGGTAGTTTATATGTTTCTAGGAATGCATCCATTTCTTCCAGATTGTCAAATTTATTGCCGTAGAGTTGCTCATAGTATGTTCTTATAATAGTTTGTATTTCTTTGGTGTTAGTTGTGATCTCTCCTCTTTCATTCATGATTTTATTTATTTGGGTCCTTTCTCTTTTCTTTTTGATAAGTCGGGCCAGGGGTTTATCAATTTTATTAATTCTTTCAAAGAACCAGCTCTTACTTTCGTTGATTTGTTCTATTGTTTTTTTGGTTTCTATTTCATTGATTTCTGCTCTGATCTTTATGATTTCTCTTCTCCTGCTGGGCTTAGGGTTTCTTTCTTGTTCTTTCTCCAGCTCCTTTAGGTGAAAGGTTAGGTTGTGTACCTGAGACCTTTCTTGTTTCTTGAGAAAGGCTTGTACCGCTATATATTTTCCTCTCAGGACTGCCTTTGTTGTGTCCCACAGATTTTGAACCGTTGTATTTTCATTATCATTTGTTTCCATGATTTTTTTCAATTCTTCTTTAATTTCCCGGTTGACCCATTCATTCTTTAGAAGGATGCTGTTTAGTCTCCATGTATTTGGGTTCTTTCCAAACTTCCTTTTGTGGTTGAGTTCTAGCTTTAGAGCATTGTGGTCTGAAAATATGCAGGGAATGATCCCAATCTTTTGATACTGGTTGAGTCCTGATTTAGGACCGAGGATGTGATCTCTTCTGGAGAATGTTCCATGTGCACTAGAGAAGAATGTGTATTCTGTTGCTTTGGGATGAAATGTTCTGAATATATCTGCGATGTCCATCTGGTCCAGTGTGTCGTTTAAGGCCTTTATTTCCTTGCTGATCTTTTGCTTGGATGATCTGTCCATTTCAGTGAGGGGAGTGTTAAAGTCCCCTACTATTATTGTATTATTGTTGATGTGTTTCTTTGATTTTGTTATTAATTGGTTTATATAGTTGGCTGCTCCCACGTTGGGGGCATAGATATTTAAAATTGTTAAATCTTCTTGTTGGACAGACCCTTTGAGTAATATCCTTGATGAACACAGATGCGAAAATACTCAATAAAATACTAGCCTATAGGATTCAACAGTACATTAAAAAGATTATTCACCATGACCAAGTGGGATTTATTCCAGGGCTACAAGATTGGTTCAACATCCGCAAATCAGTCAATGTGATACAACACATCAATAAAAGAAAGAACAAGAACCATATGATACTCTCAATAGATGCTGAAAAAGCATTTGACAAAGTACAGCATCCCTTCCTGATCAAAACTCTTCAAAGTGTAGGGATAGAGGGCACATACCTCAATATCATCAAAGCCATCTATGAAAAACCCACCGCAAATATCATTCTCAATGGAGAAAAACTGAAAGCTTTTCCGCTAAGGTCAGGAACACGGCAGGGATGTCCATTATCACCACTGCTTTTCAACATAGTACTAGAAGGTCCTAGCCTCAGCAATCAGACTACAAAAGGAAATTAAAGGCATCCAAATTGGCAAAGAAGAAGTCAAATTATCACTCTTCGCAGATGATATGATACTATATGTGGAAAACCCAAAAGACTCCACTCCAAAACTTCTAGAACTTATACAGGAATTCAGTAAAGTGTCAGGATATAAAATCAATGCACAGAAATCAGTTGCATTTCTCTACACCAACAGCAAGACAGAAGAAAGAGATATTAAGGAATCAATCCCATTTACAATTGCACCCAAAACCATAAGATACCTAGGAATAAACCTAACCAAAGAGGCACAGAATCTATACTCAGAAAACTATAAAGTACTCATGAAAGAAATTGAGGAAGACACAAAGAAATGGAAAAATGTTCCATGCTCCTGGATTGGAAGAATAAATATTGTGAAAATGTCTATGCTACCTAAAGCAATCTACACATTTAATGCAATTCCTATCAAAATACCATCCATCTTTTTCAAAGAAATGGAACAAATAATGCTAAAATTTATATGCAACCAGAAAAGACCTCGAATAGCCAAAGGGATATTGAAAAAAAAAGCCAACGTTGGTGGCATCACAATTCCAGACTTCAAGCTCTATTACAAAGCTGTCATCATCAAGACAGCATGGTACTGGCACAAAAACAGACACATAGATCAATGGAACAGAATAGAGAGCCCAGAAATAGACCCTCAACTCTACGGTCAACTAATCTTCGACAAAGCAGGAAAGAATGTCCAATGGAAAAAAGACAGCCTCTTCAATAAATGGTGCTGGGAAAATTGGACAGCCAAAATGAAATTGGACCATTTCCTTACACCACACACAAAAATAGACTCAAAATGGATGAAGGACCTCAATGTGCAAAAGGAATCCATCAAAATCCTTGAGGAGAACACAGGCAGCAACCTCTTCGACCTCTGCCGCAGCAATATCTTCCTAGGAACAACGCCAAAGGCAAGGGAAGCAAGGGCAAAAATGAACTATTGGGATTTCATCAAGATCAAAAGCTTTTGCACAGCAAAGGAAACAGTTAACAAAATCAAAAGACAACTGACAGAATTGGAGAAGATATTTGCAAACGACATATCAGATAAAGGACTAGTGTCCAGAATCTATAAAGAACTTAGCAAACTCAACACCCAAAGAACAAATAATCCAATCAAGAAATGGGCAGAGGACATGAACAGACATTTCTGCAAAGAAGACATCCAGATGGCCAACAGACACATGAAAAAGTGCTCCATATCACTCGGCATCAGGGAAATACAAATCAAAACCACAATGCGATATCACCTCACACCAGTCAGAATGGCTAAAATCAACAAGTCAGGAAATGACAGATGCTGGCGAGGATGCGGAGAAAGGGGAACCCTCCTACACTGTTGGTGGGAATGCAAGCTGGTGCAGCCACTCTGGAAAACAGCATGGAGGTTCCTCAAAATGTTGAAAATAGAACTGCCCTATGACCCAGCAATTGCACTATTGGGTATTTACCCTAAAGATACAAATGTAGTGATCCAAAGGGACACATGCACCCGAATGTTTATAGCAGCAATGTCCACAATAGCCAAACTATGGAAAGAACCTAGATGTCCATCAACAGATGAATGGATCAAGAGGAAGTGGTATATATACACAATGGAATACTATGCAGCCATCAAAAGAAATGAAATCTTGCCATTTGCGACAATATGGATAGAACTAGAGCGTATCATGCTTAGCGAAATAAGTCAAGCAGAGAAAGACAACTATCATATGATCTCCCTGATATGAGGAAGTGGTTATGCAACATGGGGGCTTAAGTGGGTAGGAGAAGAATAAATGAAACAAGATGGGATTGGGAGGGAGACAAACCATAAGTGCCTCTTAATCTCACAAAACAAACTGAGGGTTGCTGGGGGGAGGGGTTTTGGGAGAAGGGGGTGGGATTATGGACATTGGGGAGGGTATGTGCTTTGGTGAGTGCTGTGAAGTGTGTAAACCTGGTGATTCACAGACCTGTACTCCTGGGGATAAAAATATATGATTATAAAAAATAAAAAAATTAAAAAAAAAATAAACTCAATACTCAACATGAGACTCGAACACATAACCCTGAAATTGAGTCACATGCTCTTCTGACTTAGCCAGATATGCACTCCTCTGTAAATTTAAAATATTTTCTTTACATAAGTTCTTCACATTTGAGAAAAAGTTTTTTTCTAGGTGTTTTATCTTATTTTTTTTTGCTATTGTAAATGAGATCTGTTCTTCCATGATATTTTTTAGCTGGTTATTAGTTACATATGGGAAATTATAGATTTTTGAGTATTAATTTTAAAACTAGACATATTACCATTATTATAGAATTATTATAATTTTTATTGATTTCTTGAGATTTTCTAGGTATATAAACTTTCATCTGCAAGTCATGGTAATTTTACATTTTTCTTAGTGTACAGTTCTCTTCTTTCTTTTCTTTCATTAACTGGTCTTTCCAGAGAATATTAAATAATAATGGCAAAAGTAGATCTTCTTGTATGAATGTTGAAGTTCTTCAAGTGCTTTTATTTGATATCTGTTGAAACAGGTATATTTTACTCTCTTTTAGCCTATTAATATGGTATAGTATATTAATAAGTTTTCTGATATCAACTCATTTTTAAGGTAAATGGATTTTAATGAAACCAATTTAAAGGGCACATAACCAGTATCATATCTTAGCAAGTGAAAAGAAAATGTTTTATTTTAAGAACACTATCCCAGGTGAGGTAGAAATGGCATTCTCAGTTTAAATTTTAAGCATTCCTGGAGTTCTGTGTGTGATGATCATTTTTCTCTTCTTTGTTGCCTTAAGAGGCATTATTATAAAATCCTGGCCAATTAGCTATCTTTTTTTCCCTAAAGCATTTTATATTACATATTTAAGGAATAAATTATATATTTTCTTTTTTGGGTCAGTTTGCAAACTAAATAATTATTTTTAATTTCTCTGTCGTGGCTTTACCATTCTGTAATTTAAATAAAAGCTTTGTATAATAAGGTTTCACACATCACAAAACATAATCAAAAGATGTTCGTCTCTAGTTTGTTTATTGTGGAAAAGGGATTCTACTTTACTATGCCATTATCTTCCTTCTTTCAAGTGAGATATCAAAAGAATTTTATACAAATAAGAAAGCAAATTTGGGTCAAATTTCACATGAAAAGAATGAAAATAACGCCAAATAATATGTTATTCAGGGGGAAAAACCCTTTCAAATGTTTGAATATCATATCAGACAAACCTATTTTCCTCAATAGGCTCTCAGGGTTGTAAGCTCTAGTGTGTGTTCATTTTGATGCAGAGATTTATTAAAATAACAGATTTCAGGACTTTTGAATTGAAGTGAAATATATTTTATTAATTATTATTTTCATCCTTCTTTTGGTAAACATAGTAAAGTAAAATAGCATGGCATTTCAAGGTGTTATTTTACAAAATGTGTCAAAGTTATATCTATTCTGAATATGTGGGGAAAAGTAACATAGTCTTTCCTTTCATCTAATTTTAGTTTGTCATATGCTTTTTTTCAGATTTCCTAATTTATCTAGTCAAAAGATGCCTGTACCATAAAAAAAAAGAAAATTGAGTTTATGCAAAAATCTAAGATGTAGGTCCCAGAAGAGTTGAGTTTATGAATCCTGAGTTTCATTACTGGTTGCAACTCTTGTGCAGATTATTGGAGGGTTTCCATGATTCTCTCTTAAACTTCTTGTTTGGCTCTAACTTGTAGTCTTGCTTTCCTGCAGTTTACCTCGTTGTATCCTTTATATTGTGAGCTCTTGGGAGATCTGTATTTTATAGGTATTTGTGTCTCCCACATTGCTCAGTTCAAAATATTTTTCATAACAAACACTTCAGGGATAGCTTTATGGCCACTTTATGCTTCATAAGTACTTTCTTTCTAGAACATACGGTCAGGTTTCATTGGCAGTAAACACAACCATCTAGGTAAAGAAAATAGAAAATAATTTACAAAATTCGATAACCAAGATATTGATGTCTCTGGACTTTTAAGTAGATATTTGTTCTCATTTAATTCTGAGATATGACCCTCATGCATCTTTGCTCTTTCCCCTGAAAAGTAGTCCTATTGGTCTATGGAATTTATATAGTCATTGTGGTCCATTCTGGTTCATAGTTATTTTGAGTCTTTGGTGGTCCCAAAAATATTTGGGAAAAAATATAGAGGGCTTAAAGATTTATCAGATCTTATCCCATAAGCTGCATTTTTTTTTTCTTAAATGATCATCTAAATACAAAGGAAAAAGTGAGTGTTGCAAACACCCATCAGTCACAGAAAGTTTTCATTTCTAAATTCTCCTCTTTCAAGATAAATAATGCCCATAGAAGTTTCTGTTACATAGTCTCCCAAACTTTCTTTGGAACATTGCTTCTATGTGGTTTTTGTGTGTGTGTGTGTGTGTTTTTAAAGTAAACTTTGTGCCCCAACTTGGGCCTTGAACTCATGACCTTGAGATCAGGAGTTGCATGTCTACTGACTCAGCCAGCCAGCTGCCCTTAATACTTTATATCACATTAAAAATTTTTTTTTAATTTTTAATTTTTAATTTTTTTTTTAAAGATTTTATTTACCCATTTGACAGACAGAAATCACAAGCAGGCAGAGAGAGAGGAAGGGAAGCAGGCTCCCCGCTGAGCAGAGAGCACAATGCAGGGCTCGGTCCCAGGACCCTGGGACCACAACCCAAGCCAAAGGCAGAGACCTTAACCCACTGAGCCACCCAGGCACCCCTTTATGTCACATTTCAATTTTTGTTTATATGCAGCTTAACTTTGTCACTAATGTTTATTTAACTTTGCATGTGGTTTGGATTGTATGCATAGATGATTTTTTTTTTAAATTTAATTTCTTTTCAGTGTAACAGAATTCATTGTTTATGCACCACACCCACCCAGTGCTCCATGCAATACATGCCCTTCATAATACCCTCCACCAGGCTCCCCCAATCTCCCCTGCCACTCCGCCGCCCCAGCTCCTTCATAGCCCTCAGATTGTTTTTCAGAGTCCATAGTCTCTCATGGTTCATCTCCCCATGATCCTTTAAGGATAGTTAGAAGGTTGGTTAACATTTTAAATGGTAACAGTGGCAACCTATCAACACTGGCCATATTTAATAAAGAGCCTTCTGCAATACCAGAATTGTTGCTTATGTATAGTAAATTGTTTGGATCTACATGGGATATTTGAAATGGTCACTAACCCTGATCTGACTAGTAGACTGCCTATTTAAGAAGATAAAGTTAGATAAAATGTCCCTATTATATTTAGTTGGTATTATATATTAGTGTTCTCAAAGTCCAAATGGCAGAAGAGAAAGTTTATTAAAGAAGCTTTATGCATTTATTATAGCTTAAGTACTGTATGAGGGACTAAACAAGATCTAACACTAAAATCTAAACAAATCTAACACATCTTTATGTGAAAGGAACAAAAACCTACTTGAGGAGTTAAGACATAGACATTCTCTAGTGGTTGTCGTCGTTCCTGGGCCTTAATAACTAACTGAATGAGTGAACAAATAAGCAAAAGCACAAGACAGAAACAGCGTATCAGAAAATGTCTTTATTCCACCCTAATATTTGACTGATAATTTATTTGGGAGGAAGAAGTGCTATGGTTTATATAACTGTGTTTTTTCTGTAGTGTTTTGGAGTTCTTTTATCAAATTTTTAAATTCCTAGAGGCATTTTTTTGTTCTTTGAATATTCTTTACTTATAGTATCATGTCTTTGTGAATACAAAAGAAATTCAGCATTATTAATTATAAGTTTATTGGCAACTTTGGTTAAAACAATTGTAAAATTTTGCAGTCTAACCTTTTGAAAATAATTGACTAATTTAGTCAAAGAATCTAGCGAATCTTTGTCTTGAAATATTTTTAATAGCTAACACTAGAATTGTGTAGTATCATTTCCTTAAATATTTTGGTTTGAGTATGAACATACTGGATATTTTAATTACATTTTGCCTAAATTATAAATTGAAACCATAAGTACATAACCTTAATCTGCTGAACATAGATTTCTATATGCTTATCTGTAATTATAATCAGTGAATTAGCATACACTTGTGTTGTGTTGTTTACATTTTATTGTGTAGTAATACTTTTTTTTCTTTTGTTTTTGCTGACTTTTGTGAATACTGCCAAGTTTCATTTCATGGAATACAACTGTGTGATGTATTTTCCTCCCTTCTTGGGGCTTCAGGAAATAACTAAAACCAAAGGCAGAACTCCTTAACACAAAGTTTTTTCTTTTTTTTTTTTTTAAGATTTTATTTATTTATTTGACACAGAGAGAGAGCAATCAGAAGAGACACAGGCAAAGAGAGAGGGGAGAAGCAGGGTCCCTGCTGAGCAGAGAGTGGGACTCGATTCTAGGACCCTGAGATCATGACCTGAGCCGAAGGCAGAGGCTTAACCCACTGAGCCACCCAGGTGCCCATTAACACAAAGTTTTATTAGTAAACTCATTTAACAGATCTGAACTATACATATCATATATACATACATAACATCTCTAGCATTAAGTGTAAGAAATTACATACAGATGATGTATAACCAGTAAGCCCACAGGGCCCACTCACTCTTCCAGTGGGCACGTGCAGTCATGTCCTGCTTTTCAGCCTAGGCTTTGAAGCTTTTCTGGTATTATAGAACTCTGTTAAATGCACTTACTTCGTTGCTTTGTAGGAAGTGACTTTTTTTCATCTGGCACAAGCCCGTGTCCTAGGTATTTACATTCCTTACCTTATAATATTCTTAGTTACACTTCTTTATGGACAGGAAGCTTTCATTCTATTAGATACAGGCATCTTTTTCCTCTTGCTCTGTTGAGCGAAACCGCCTGAAATCTAGGACCTCTTCGACTCCTAGAACTTCAAAAATCCTTTGCCCATCTTATTATGTATTTTTTTCACTTGTTCTAGAAAAAGGAAGAAACACTGGATTAGTATGTGTTTTGCAGCATAGGGGTAACATCTGATTTTTTGGACACCTCATGTAAATATCACAACTGGTTCCCAAAATAGACTAGGCTATGAAGACAGTACATGGTAAAGTTCTCCTCCTGCTTTGCCTTATGTTCAGATATCCATAAGTCCATAGTTAATATGCTTTGCTTGATGTTTATTGCTTAGAAAAAAAGTTGCCGGTTAGCTGGCCATAACTGAAATCCATAAAAAAAGACCAGGACATTTGTAGGAAATTCATTAGTGTAGCCAATGTAAACTTTTGGTTATTTTAGAGTTCTGGGATGATATCAATGTAAAAGATTATAGATCATTTAATTCTGTATGCTTCTTAATTATGTCTCTGAGTTGCATACCAGAAATGTATTTCTTATAGCCATATATGTTAGCAGCATATTCTATATCTTAGTAAATGCTAATAGGAATAGATTTGGACCATGATGTAACTGGTATATCTAAGTTGGATAATAGCTACTCCAGTTAATGGATTGGATTTATTTTGGGAAGCCTTAGAGTATTTAAATGATTTTGGGAGGCTTATGTCTGCATGAGAGAAGAGCAGTCCAGAAATTTTGGCTATTCTTATCCACTGGGTCCTTGGAAGGACAGCTCAAATTCCCAGAATCAGGCCAAAATCTCCAACTCCTGATCATCAAAAGTATGCTATCGGCTTGAGAGAACAGATGACATTTCTTTATTCCTGCCCACCACCTCTAATCAGAATTCATACAATGTGGGCTTCTGTAGCCAGAATTCATTTAGGATGCCCAGAATTCTAATATGCACTAGCATGCTGAATGTATCAATCTACCTGAGCTCCTGTGGAGGCTTATTCAAGTTTTTGACAAAGAATTCTATTTTGGTCACTGTCAGAGAAGTGTGACAGGCATCACTGCTACAAACACTAAGACCTTCCTGGGAAGCAAATGTTCCTGGTCAAAGGATCTCAAACGACTTTTATCAGAGCAGATTTCCCACTGCCCCAACCCATTCTTACCCTCTTCTCCCATGTTTAGTTCATCTTTCTCCCTCATTCTCTTTCTCTTTCTCTGTTGTTCTGTTACTTCTCCCACTCTCTGCCTATTTCCATAAAATAATGTAAACCTCAGGACCTTCATGTTTTATATTTTGTTCTTGTCACTAAAACTGATAAATAATACAGCATTTTATTGAACAAGATACTTTGGAATGTGTTATCTAACTTAATCTTCACAAAAACCTTGTAAGATGAGCTATTCCCTTTCTTAAGTCATGATCTCTTTATTTCTTTCTCCCCTTGCTCCATGTTCAAGACAGAGTGATTTCTGCAGACTACTTCTTAAGTTGGGATATCATATTTGAATTAGATTGAGAGCACAACATCTACTAGAATATCTTGTACATTTAGTCTGTAATCATTTAGACCCTACTTAATTTGTGTTTCTCACAAGTAACGGGATGTTTTATACTTACGCATACACGTTTAACATGCTTATGTCAAATTGAATATTTCAAAGTGAAGAAAACTCACAAAGATGAGAGTACAGTGGTTCCTCATTTACACTGAGCATCTTTGTGATTTCTACTTTTTTATGGATACCTCTATGAAGTAATAGGACATTGCAACTGCTGTTTTTAGGTAGTACTGCTTATATTATTCTAGTAAAGAGTTGTCACCATAAAAATCAAAAGCAGAGACATCATTTTAAATCCTGCAATTAAGTATATGCTTGTCAGCAACACAGTCACGGCATCTTTGATAGTGTTGGTAATGTGTGTTTTCTTCTCAGCTTACTGAGGCAGTGGTAATGGAAGCCAAACTCAAACATCAAAGAAAAGAGGTTTTCCTTTGTAGGAAACCATCATTACATTTTCACACCATTAGGGTGATAGAAGTATAGCATCTCCTCTGCATGAAGTAGATGCTTTTGATTATGTTTTTTTTTAAACTAAACATAGACTAAGAAACATACAATATTGATCATTACTTATATATGTGTTAATACTACAATGTCCAAAATAATGTCTATTGATTACTTTATAACATTTTTAGGTAAGGCATGGAATATTAAAGAACTCGCTAACTGAAGCCTATTTTAATTAATTACTAGCTGTTACTTAGACATATCAGCATCTAATTTTCTGTCTTTTAAATGACATTCCCTTGAAAGCTTGAAGCGTTCCTCATGATAGCCTCATAAAAGTCAGCCTCAGCAATTATTAAAGTGAGGACATTAGGCAATTTAATCTCCAACTGAAATAAGGACTGGATGCTGAGGACTGACAGCAATGCCTATTATTTTACTCTTCTGCCTATTGTTAATGAACTATTTTACTAAATAAAGGGTACATATATTTGAGAAACTGAGCTTACTGAAAAGTTGTATTTAAATAAAGCTGACATTGACAAGATGTTATAGATGAGTTATATATGCCTGAATTATATAAGTGCTATTATCATTGTTGTTCACAGAATCACATTAAACAAAGTACTGTTCCCAAGACAGCACTGCTAAAATAATAACAGTGGAAACAGTAATGACACAACCACCCCAGATCCACAAGGATGAAAAAATATTTCATATACTTTAGTATTTCACACATCCGAAAAGATAGCCAGGTGTAGAATACAAACTATCTCACTGGGAACAAAACAGCAAGAGAGGAATATGTTTTAATGGTTGAATCATTTTTCTGATTGGTTGAAACTCATCCATCTTTTTGTTAAAGCTGCTGAGAAGGTAGCAAGGCCAAAATGGTACCCTGAGCAGCTGTCATTTATTTGATTTTTACCAAGCAATATCCCTCAGATTAAATAATGTCATCACAAAAAACTTAGCAGCTGTCACTTAGTTGATAGTCACTTATCAATATCCTTCAGATAACATAATGTCAACTACAAAAACTTTGGGGCATATTGTAGAAATAATGACATTGATTCAATATCTTCAGTTGAAAAATAAAAACAGAAAACAAATTTTCGCTTTACTGTGACATTGATTTTCCAAAAATACATCATATTAGCTCTGTTATTTAGGTAAAATGGGAAACCATTTTCTTGAAAACACATTCTCCACTATTAATGATATAAAATGTTAATTTATTTAGAGTAGTTCTCCAGGTGATTTGATAACTTATGCTAGCCACACTGGAGACTAGAGCAGCAGAGCTTGAAAGAGAAAATGTTTACATTTGTTCTAACAACATATATAATTCTGATTTTAAAATATACTTTTTTAAAAAAAGATTTATTTATTTATTTTAGAGATAGCGAGAGGAAGATCAGAGGGAGAGGAAGAGAGAGGGAGAAACAGACTCCCCGCTGAACAGAGAGACTCCCCACAAAATGCAGAGATCAATCCCAAGCTCTATCCCACCACCCTGAGATCATGACCTGAGCCAAAATCCAGAGTCAGATGTTCAACTGAGTGAGTCACCCAGGCTCCCTTTCTATCTGATTTTCTTTATTATTTATGCTACTCTATTTTCTTTTCTTTATATATTTTTATTGATTTGTACAAATTGCTCTCTCATTTATTCTTTAAATAATTGGTGATTGCATTGTTATTTGGCACAGAAAAATACAAGTAGGCCAATGAAACAGAATAGTATCCAGAATATTTCCCACCAAATAGGAGAATTTAGTATGTGATTAACATTTAATTAAATAGGAAAAGCATGGTTTACTTAAAAAAAAAAAAGGATTTTGGCAAAATTGGCTATCCGTTTGGAGACAAGTTTAGAAACCCACCTCACATCCTATATATACAAATAGACTTCAGATAGGTTACAATTTGAATTTAAATATTAAAAATATTAGAGGAAAATGTAGATTACTTCATATAAAGGTTAGAGGTTGGAGAGCTCCTCTTAGAGAGAGAAAACTCTATGAAAGAGAAATATATTTAAATATCTGTAAATGAAAACACTTTGCATAAAAATTCCCATAAATTCAACAAAAATGATAGACTTGAGGAAAAAAATTAAACTGTAGGTGTCAGAAAAATAACTGATATCTCTAATAACAAAGCCCTTAAATACTAAGTAGAGCTATTTAAAAAAAACACTATTAAAAAACAACCCTATTAGAAATGTGCAATTTAACAATTTAAACCCAATTTTAAAAAAACAGGCCTCTATAAGTGTACAAAAAGATTTGGCTCTGAAATGATAGAAGAACAGATTCAAATGGCCAATTACATTTGTGAAGAATCTGATGTTGACTTCTTGGCATTGGTAAATGCAACTTAAAGTAACAGTGAGAAATCATTCTATACCCATCAGATTGATACCATTTAAAAAGAGCAATTACATCTACTCTGATGGGGATGTTGAGACAGGGTACTCTCTTATATTGCTTGTGAAATGCAACTGAGAGCAATCTGACATCGTCTAGTAAATATAGAGATACACATACGCTTTAATCAGCAGAACTACTCTTGGGAATTGAGCCCATAGAAGTAAAAGGCTGGGTTCATCAAGATTTATTAACAAGAAGTGTATTGCTGGATTTGTCGTTGGAGCAAATTGGAAACAAGGTGAATGCCTATGAATAGAGTAATGGTCGAATAGGTTATGGTACATCCTTGCAATGGAATATTATGTTTCATTAAAAAGTGTAGAATGGATCATTTTCAGTTAACTTGGGAAGATTTTCAAATGAAAAGAACAAGAAAACGTAAAAAGGTATTAATAGTCTCAGTTTTAGGAAAAAACACTGACCAAAAATTTCTCGAATCCCTACATGGGTGGCCACGCCTTGGTTTATTATTCTTTTGGCATGGAGAAGGTTGTGGACACAGAATGGGGTGCCTACATTGACAGGTGATGGTGAGTACTCATGATGAGCTTGGACTTTGGAGCCAAATATCCTACATTCAGGGCCTGTCTATGCAATTTATTAGCTGTGTGACTTTGGAGAACATACTTATTTATTTATATTTTTAATGCCCCGTTTTGAGGCACCTGGGTGGATCAGTTGGTTGAGTGTCTGACTCTTGATTTCAGTTCAGGTTGTATGATCTCGAGTTGTGAGATTGAGCTCTCTATCAGACTCTGTACTGATGGGGAGTGGGGAGTCTGCTTAAGATTTTCTCTCTCCATCTCCTTCTGCCCCTTCCTCCTCCTGTCTCCTACCCTTAACTCATTGTGCACACGCTCTCTCTCTCTCAAGTAAATAAGTCTTTAGAAAAAAAAAATAATGCCTCAGTTTTCTTTTCTGTAAAAGAAAGATGATGTTAGAATCTACCTCACTGGGTTGTATTAAGTGAATTTATGTATATATCACTTAAAATCATGTTGGTTGCATTGTTAGCACTCTGGGTTACCTAAGCATGAGTAAGAGAAGGGGGAGAAAAGGAAAAGAGAAAAAAAATCACCACACATAGGAAAGGAATAAAGTTCCTCTTTTGAAATACATGGTTTGAAATGGTTAGTTTCTCTGGGTGTCCAAGCTTCCTGAGGCATTGGGGAGAGGGTTAATCTGAAGAGTAGACTAGAGCTGGCCTCTAAGAACATGGATTAACTGATTCTTTAACCCAAATTCACTGGATAATTACTTAATGTTTCTGTCTACTTTGGTTGTGCAAAAGGTTTGTTTTCCCCTTAAACATCATTAATGCTGCCCTTGCTCATTTCTTTGGTCATGGACAAGGGATTAGTGGGAAAGCAGAAGGGGATAGAATTTACTTCAATCTGATGTTTTCATTTTCCTTCTACATAGAACCTGTACTGAAGTCTAACTATTGCCATTTTTTAGGACTTGGTTCTCCATGGATCGGTACCTGTTGAAAAGAGGCACTGATAACTTTTTTTTCCCCAAAAAATTCTTTTCAAGGATGTTTGTTCAACAAATAACCTTAAAAGACAGAGACAGTGTCTTCTCTGGCAAATGGAAGATTTGTTTTCCATCTAGTATGATAGAGATAGTACTGCCTTCTAGGATAGAGGGCAGGTTTGCTTCTAGTTTATTATTAGAGAGTAGGGGTCTCCTACATTTGATGACACAAACCCTCTGTGTATATAGCATAGATCCAGGCTCATACACATTGCAGTCAATGCACCTGGGGACAAGAGAACTAATGTAAGCAGAAAGCTCATGCTGTTTGTGGTATGAGTGATAAAGTTTTGTCCCTGACCCAGGAGTCTCATGTCCTCTGCCGGCATCCATGAAACTGTATCATGCTAACTCATTAACCTGGAAGTAGGGTAAAATCTCAGACTTTTCATAGTTCTTGACATAATTCGCCATAACATATTTTTGTACTTTGAGATGAGATAATGTAGGTGAAGTTCTCATGTATATAGATGAACTATAATGAACAGTTTTAAGATTATAATGAGTAGAGAAAAGTACATTTACCATTTTTTTTTCAAGAAAAGTGTGGTTCATATTTTGAAGGGAAAGGTTGCATTTTGGAAACATTTGAATTCTTGCAGTGTGGTGAGGGACAGTGATATTCCCTGGGATATGACTAAGTTTTAGAAAGTAGACTATTCCCTCAATTCAGACTCCAAATGGTGGCACCTAACTGCAGGGAGACTGAGAGATGTGGTCTTTGTATAGGTAAGATGTGCTCACATAAACCTCTCACTATGGAAAGGCAGGAGAATGGGCATTGGGGTACAGCTGGTGAGTCTGGCCCTGGCCTGACAGTCTTAAAAATATCATGTGTAAGTGGATCAAGAACAAATTTGCCTCAGGGGCAGACTCACACAAAGTGAACTAACAGAGATTGATGAATAAAATCCAAAAGGCTAATCCATTAATTTACAATGAGAACTGAATGTGTTGAGAGGATCCAGAAATCACGTTTCCTGATCAATATATTTTCTTCCCTGTGGTGAATCTTACCACAAGGGCAAATTATGGTCAGAAGGTTGCTCAGAGAGCCTGAGATGGGACCCAGAAGTGTCAGATAAGTTATCTTTGGCCAGAATCTCTAACTGGTGGGTCCATTGAGATGCTCTGTGCTTTGGGACCTCTGGACCCCAATGCTTAATATATACTTCAGTCTTCAGATGCTGAATTCCCTCCTTAGAAGTCTTCTTAACAATTTTTCTTTGTTTATCTCTTACAGTTTTTCAGAGAGATTAACATGCAACTGTACTTGAATATTCTTAGTTACAATTCCAGTCCATTTCTTTTTTCCTGGGGGCTTGTACTCAGCTCACTTTGATTTATTGTGAGTCATTTCTACAAATGGATGATTTCATCTCTTGAATTTTTAGTCAGCTATGACTTGATGGTCTTGGCTTGGGGGAGGGGGTGGTGGTACGGGGTGGCTGGGAGAATGCTATTAACAGGAGAAACTACCTTTGGGACCCAGGAAAATAATTATTTACATATTCACGGACTTTGAGGAATTTACCATTTGTTTGTAAGACCAGACTTACAAATAAAACCAGTACAGAAAATTTTCTGGGAAACATAATTGATATAATAACTGTGAAAGCCACAACATTTGTTTAGCAGAGGGCGATATACAAGCATTTCATTTTATCCGATGTCCCTAATGAATGTTAATCGAGGAGAGACTTTCAATAAGTGTGTGTGTGTATGTGTGTGTATGTGTGTATAAAATAAAAAGCAAATACAACATACACACTAGATTTTTTGTTCGTGGAGAGATGTGGCTACTTACTATTCACTAGCCATATCCTTAAGACAGTGAGAAATTTGTATATAGAGGAGAAATGTCAGAGGTAGAAAGACCACAGATCATCTATGAATAGATGGAATTGATTATATGGAACTTTCTTAAAATTATAATAGGAAATTGGGGGAAAGGGTTACACACTTTATGAGGCCTTAAAGTTATGAGTGAAAGAGAGCATGTGCACTTAACTGTATATATGAAAAACTTGACTTGATTTTCATTCAAATGATCATTTTAGCAATAACTTAGGGAGTGCTTACATTGGTCAAAGACTTTTCATATTTTGTCACATTTTATCCTTATAACCCCTCTTTGAAGGAGGTTTATTTTATACATGAAGAAACCAGTGCTTAGAGATGTTAAATTCTTTCAGTAACCAGCAATTATTTTCTGGGCCAGGCATGGTTCTGGGTATGAGGAATACCTCAGTGGCCAAGACAGACAAGGTGCTTATTTTGTGGAGCTTAGATTCTGGAGCACTGTAAAAAGACAGGACAGTGTGTCAAACTTAGGGCTGTCTGAGACAAAAAGCTATGAGCTAAAGCAATAAACTGCTCTACTTCCATGGAATAATAAGCCCCTTTTTAAAGACAAAGTTGAATGTTTTAATCATTTTTTGTTTGTTCTTGTGAAATGAAAGAACTCACATTTCTCTGTAACAGACAGTCAAAATGAATGGACATGAATGAGATCTGACATACAGCACACGGCCCTCCAAAGTCTGGGGAAATCAAATCCAGAAGTAGCAAATCTGTATAGGGTGACATTTCTTTCCAAGTGATCCACTGTTCTGCCATGTTTTTCAGTTCTTTTATAATGAAGTTCACTGAAGGTAGTCTTTCATTCATGTGTAATTCATATTGAGTGTAATCCCATTTATAATAATTTCATTATCTCTAGTGACTCTTTTTAAAGAGGGCTGCACTGCAAAAAGTGGTTAGAAACTCCTCATAAGTAAGGATCTGCATGCACAAATAATCATTTAAATTATTGTATACATCTTAAATACCCAAATGCATCTCTCCAGTATATCAGCTCTCCTATAATTTATTTTTAGATTTTTAATTTTTATTAACATATAATGTATTATTAGCCCCAGGAGTACAGGTCTGTGAATCACCAGGTTTACACACTTCATAGCACTCACCATAGCACATACCTTCCCTGTTGTCCATAACCGAACCACCCTGTCCATATCTCTATACCTCCCATCCCCCCACCAGCAACCCTAAGTTTGTTTTGTGAGATTAAGAGTCTCTTATGGTTTGTCTCCCTCCCAATCCCATCTTGTTTCATTTTTTCCTTCCCTACCCCCAAGCCCCCACTTTGCCTCTCAACTTCCTCATATCAGGGAGATCAAATGATAATTGTCTTTCTCTGATTGACTTATTTCACTCAGAATAATACCCTCTAGTTCTGTCAATGATGTTGCAAATGGCAAGACTTCATTTCTTTTGATGTCTGCATGGTATTCCATATACATACCAAATCTTCTTCATCCATTCATCTGTTGATGGACATCTAGGTTCTTTCCATACTTTGGCTTTTGTGGACATTGCTGCTATAAACATTTGGCTGTATGTGCCCCTTCAGACATTACATTTGTATCTTTAGGGTAAATACCCAGTAGTGCAATTGCTGGGTTGTAGGGTAGCTCTATTTTCAACTTTTTGAGGAACCTCCATGCTGTTTTCCAGAGTGACTGCATCAGCTTGTATTCCCACAAACAATGTAGGAGGGGTCCCCTTCCTCCACATCCTTGCCAGCATCTGTCATTTCCTGACTTGTTAATTTTAGCCATTCTGACTGATGTGATATCTCTCATCATGGTTTTGATTTGTATTTGTATGCCGAGTGATATTGAGCACTTTTTCATGTGTCTGTTGGCCATCTGGATGTCTTCTTTGCAGAAATGCCTGTTCATGTACTCTGCCCATTTCTTGATTGGATTATTTGTTCTTTGGGGGTTGAGTTTGATAAGTTCTTTATAGATTTGCAAACTATCCCTTTATCTGATATGTCTTTTGCAAATATCTTTTCCCATTCTGTCAGTTGTCTTTTGGTTTTATTGACTGTTTCCTTTGCTGTGCAAACACTTTTGATCTTGATGAGATCCCAGTAGTTCATTTTTCCCTTGCTTCCTTGCTTTTGGCGATGTTTCTAGGAAGATGTTGCTGCCTGTGTTCTCCTCAAGGATTTTGATGGATTCCTGTCTCCATTGAGGTATTTCATCCATTTTGAGTCTATTTTTGTGTGTGATGTAAGGAAATGGTCCAGTTTCATTCTTCTGCCTATGGTTGTCTAACTTTCCAAGCACCATTTGTTGAAGAGACTGTCTTTTCCATTGGACATTCTTTCCTGCTTTGTCAAAGATTAGTTGACCATAGAGTTGACGGTCTATTTCTGGGCTCTCTATTCTGTCTATTTTTGTGCCAGTACCATACTGTCTTGATGATGACAGCTTTGTAATAGAGCTTGAAGTCTGGAATTGTGATCCCACCAACTTTGGCATTCTTTTTCAACCTTCTTCTGGCTATTCAGGGTCTTTTCTGGTTCCATATAAATTTTAGGATTATTTGTTCCATTTATTTGAAAAAAAAAAAAAAGGATGGTATTTTGATAAGGATTGCATTAAATGTGTTGATTGCTTTAAGTAGCAGGACATTTTCACAATATTTGTTCTTCTAATCCATGAGCATGGGACATTTTTTCATTTCTTTGTGTCTTCCTCAATTTCTTTCATGAGTACTTTATAGTTTTCTGAGTATAGATTCTTTGCCTCTTTGGTTAGGTTTATTCCTAGGTATCTTATGGTTTTGGGTGCAATTGTAAATGGGAGGGACTCCTTAATTTCTCTTTCTTCTGTCTTGTTGTTGGTATATATAAATGTAGCTGATTTCTGTGCATTGATTTTATATCTGGACACTTTACTGAATTCCTGTGTGACTTCTAGCAGTTCTGGAGTAGGGTCTTTTGGGTTTCCCACATAAAGTATCATATTATCTGCAAAGAGTGATAGTTTGACTTCTTCTTTGCCAATTTGGATGCCTTTAATTTCTTTCTTTTGTCTGATTGCTGAGGCTAGTACTTCTAGTACTATGTTGAATAGCAGTGGTGATAATGGACATCCCTGCTATGTTTCTGACCTTAGCAGAAAAGCTCTCAGTTTTTCTCCATTGAGAATAATATTTGCTGTGGGTTTTTCATAGATGGCTTTGATGATATTGAGGTATGTAACTTCTATCCCTATACTTTGAAGAGTTTTGATCAAGAAAGGATGCTGTAATTGTCAAATGCTTTTCAGCATCTATTGAGAGTATCATATGGTTTTTGTTCTTTCTTTTATTAATGTATTGTATCACATTAATGGATTTGTGGATGTTGAATCAACCTTGAAGGCCTGGAATAAATCCCACTTGGTCGTGGTAAATAATCCTTTTAATGTACTGTTGGATCCTACTGGCTAGTATTTTGGTGAGAATTTTTGCATCCATGTTCATCAAGGATATTGGTCTGTAATTCTCCTTTATGATGGGGTCTTTGTCTGGTTTTGGCATCAAGGTAATGCTTACCTCATAAAATGAGTTTGGAAGTTTTCCTTCCATTTCTATTTTTTGGAACATTTTCAGGAGATATTAATTCTTCTTCAAATGTTTGGTGGAATTTTCCTGGGAAGCCATCTGGCCCTGGGCTCTTGTTTGTTGGGTGATTTCTGATGACTGCTTCAATCTACTTACTGGTTATGAGTCTGTTCAGGTTTTCTATTTCTTCCTGGTTCAGTTTTGATAGTTTATATGTCTCCAGGAATGCCTCCATTTCTTCCAGATTGTCAAATTTGCTGGCATATAGTTGCTCATAATATGTTCTTATAATTGTTTATATTTCTTTGGTATTGGTTGTGATCTTTCCTCTTTCATTCATGATTTTATTAATTTAGGTCTTTTCTCTTTTCTTTTTGATAAGTCTGGCCAGGGGTTTATCAATCTTACTAATTCTTTCAAAGAACTAGGTCCTAGTTTCATTGATTTGTTCTATTGTTTTTTTTGTTGTTGTTGTTGTTGTTGTTGTTGTTATTGTTGTTGTTTCTATTTCATTGATTTTCATTCTGATCTTTATGATTTCTCTTCTCCTGCTGGTTTTAGGCTTTCTTTGCTATTCTTTCTCCAGCTCCTTTAGGCTTAGGGTTAGGTTGTGTATTTGAGACCTTTTTTGCTTCTTAAGAAAGGCTTGTATGGCTATATACTTTCTTCTAAGGGCCACCTTTGCTGTGTCCCACAGATTTTGAACCATTGTGTTTTCATTATCATTTGTTTCCATGAATTTTTTCAATTCTTCTTTAATTTCCTGGTTGACTCCTTCAATTTCTTAGTAGGATGATCTAGAGCCTCCATGTATTTGGCTTCTTTCCAAATTTTCTCTTGTGATTGAGTTCTAGCTTCAGAGAATTGTGGTCTGAAAATATGCAGGGAATGATCCCAATCTTTTGATACTGGTTGAGACCTGATTTCTACTCAGGATGTGATCTATTCTGGAGAATGTCCCATGTGCACTAGAGAAGAATATGTATTCTGTTGCTTTGGGATGAAATGTTCTGAATATATCTATGATATCCTTCTGGTCCAGTTTGTCATTTAAGGCCTTTATTTCCTTGTTGATCTTTTGCTTGGATGATCTGTCCATTTCGGTGAGGGGGGTGTTAAAGTCCCCTATTATTATTGTATTATTGTCAATGTGTTTCTTTGATTTTGTTATTAGTTGGTTTATGCAGTTTGCTGCTCCCTTCTTAGGGATATAGATACCTAAAATGTTAGATCTTCTTGTTGGACAGAAGTATGATTTAGTGTCCTTCCTCATCTCTTAATATAGTCATTGGCTGAAAGTCTAATTCATCTGTTATAAGGATTGCCACCCCACCTTTATTTTGATATCCATTAGCATGATAAGTTGTTTTCCACCCTTTCACTTTAAATCTGGAGCTTCTTTGGGTCTAAAATGAGTTTCTTATAGGCAGCATATTGATGGGTTTTGTTTTTTTATGCATTCTGATACCTCATGTCTTTTGATTGGGGCATTTAGCCCATTCACATTTAGGGTTACTATTGAGAGATATAAATTTGGTGCCGTTGTATTGCCTGTAAGGTGACTGTTACTGTATATTGTCTCCTGGTCTACTACTTTTAGGCTCTCTCTTTGCTTAGAGGACCCCTTTCAATATTTCCTGTAGAGTTGTTTTGGAGTTTACAAACTGTTTTATTTTTTGTTTGTCCTGGAAGCTTTTTTTTTTTTTTAAAGATTTTATTTATTTATTTGATAGACAGAGATCACAAGAGGTAGGCAGAGAGAGTGGAGGAAGCAGGCTCCCTGCTGAGCATGAAGTCTGATGCTGGGCTCGATCTGAGGACCCTGGGATCATGACCAGAGCCAAAGGCACAGGCTTTAACCCACTGAGCCACCCAGGCACCCCTGTCCTAGATGCTTTTTATCTCTCCTTTTATTTTCAATAACAACTTAGATGGATATAGTATTCTTGGCTGCATATTTTTCTCCTTTATTGCTCTGAATATATCATGCCAGTTAGGTCTCTATGAATAAGTCTTCTGCCAATCTAATATTTCTACCATTTATGTTACAGACTTCTTGTCCCTGGCTGCTTTCAGGATTTTTCTCTTTTTCACTAAGGCTCGTGTGTTTTACTATTAGATGACAGGGTGTGGATCTATTCTTATTGATTTTGAGGGGGTTTTTCTGTACCTCCTGGATTTTGATTCTTGCTCCCTTTGTCATATTTGGGAAATTCTCTACAATAATTCGCTCCAATATACCTTCTGTCCCTCTGTCTTTCTTCTTTGTCTGGAATCCCAATTATTTTAATATTGTTTCATCTTATGGTATCATTTATCTCTTGAATTCTCCCCTTGTGGTCCAGTAGTTGTTTGTCTCTCTTTTGCTCAATTTTGGTCTTCTATATCATTTGGTCTTCTATATCACTAATTCTCTCTTCTGCCTCACTTATCCTAGCAGTAAGAGCCTCCATTTTTTATTGTACCTCATCAATAGCTTTTTTGATTTCAGCTTGGTTAGATTTTAGTTCTTTTATTTCTCCAGAAAGGATTTTTATTTCTCCAGAAGGTGTTTCTCTATTATTTTCCACGCCTTTTTGGAGCCCAGCTAGCCCCTTGAGAATTGTCATTCTGAACTCTAGATCTGATATATTACCAATGTCCATATTGATTAAGTCCCTAGCCTTTGGTGCTATCTCTTGTTCTTTTTTGTGTGTGTGTGGTGAGTTTTTCCACCTTGTCATTTTATCCAGATAAGAATATATGAACGAGAGAATAAAATACTAAAAGGGTGACAAAAATCCCTGAAGAATGGGCTTTAACCAAATCAGAAGAGCCCCCAAATCATGAGAGAGAAAGGGGTAAAAAGAAGTTCAAAGAAATTTTTAAAAAAGAAAAAGAAAAAAATACATATATTAGACTGGTGAATAGAACAGAGCCACCCACTTGATTTTGGGAGTTTTTTGGTATCTTAGAAGAAACCACCTTCCAAAAAAAAAAAAAAAATATATATATATATATATATACACACACACACACACACACACACAAACACACACACGCACCTACATGTATATACATGTATATATATGTATGTATACACACACAAATAAGGGTAAACACAGTGGAGGGATGGAATATGACTATAAAGATGAAAAATTTTAAAAAAATTCTAAAATAGGAGTTGATAAGATACGTTGTTTGGGAAAAGAAAGAAAAAGAAAGTGGAGAGAATTTATTCAGTCTGCAAACTAAAACAAACCCTGTGCTAGATTTATGGTATATTTTGATCTGTTAGAAGAAGTTGTTTCCCAAAGTTTTTTAGAAGAAAAAACACTATGTGTATACAAAAGATAATGTTAGATAAAAGAAGGATAAATTATGACTATAATAATAAAGGTTCAAAAAGATTTTTTTAAGAAAGTTATTGTTAAGATAAACTAGTTAAAAAAATGTTAAAAGAAGAAAGAGTAAAAGTTAAAAACATTAGAATAAGAAAAAAATAAAATTAGAAAAATTAATTAATTTTGCAAGACTAAGGAATCATAGGGAGAAAGCCATGAATTCCATGCTTTCCTTTCCCATTTCTCTGGAGTTCCACTCTTCTACTTGATAAGTGGGCTTGGTCTTGGCTGGATTTCTTGCTGGTCTTCTCAGGGAGGGGCTTGTTGTAGTGATTCTCAAGTGTCTTTGCCCAAGGCAGAATTGCACAATCCTTGCCAGGGGCGGGGCTAAGTAATCTGCTCTGGTTTGCTCTTGGGAGCTTTTGTTCCCTGAACGTTTTCTGTAGAGTTCTGGAGGACAGGAATGAAAACGGTGGCCTCCCCATCTCTGGCCCAGAGGCCCCGAGAGCTTGGAGCCCCACTCTTTAGTGTGCAATCACTCCCGTCTCCCTGGTCTCCACCTGTGCTCCCAGCTCACCCGGCCTGTCACTGTGCATTTCTGTCTCTGGCACATAGCCCTGTTCGGAGTCTCCAAACCCAGCGGATCCCTGCCGCTCCTCCAGGAGGGCATCTCCCCATATCTGCTACTTGTGGGGTCCCTGCTCAAAGAGCAGTTGTCTGACTGTGCCACAGACCACAGTTTAAGGTAACCCCAAGCGAGAGCTCACTCTTCTGCTCTGTCTCTGTAGTCGGTTTCCCTGCTATGATACCTGTGAGCTCTGCTACACCCAGACACCCCCAATCCTTTTGTGACCCCATGTGACCTGACACCACGCTGTCCCCACAAGGGCTCCACCCCTGCTTTGCCTCTGGAGTGATGTCCCTCAGTTGAGCAGACTTCTAAAAGTTCTAATGTTGTGCTCTGTGGCTCTGCTGCTTGCCAGGAGCCAGCCCCTTCCCCTGTGGTCTATCTTCCCGACGCTTAGGATTCACTTCTCCTCAGGTCCTACCTTTCAGAAAGTGGTCAATTTTCTGTTCCTAGAATTGCTGCTCTTCTCTCTTCTATCCCCTGTTGGATATGTAAGTTTTTTGAATTGTTTGATAACTATCTAGCTTAACTCCTGCTACCTGATGTCCTCTCAGCCTGCTACTCCTCTGCCATCTTGACTCCTCCTGTCTCCTTTAATATTTTTAAGAAGCATGCCACCTTAAGAGAGATATTTACTTTGACTAGAAAACTATCTGTTCATCTAAGAACAAATGATCTTGAACTAAGGTTTATATTGTAATGTAGGTATAGTGGTTTATTTTTTTTGGAATTGTATTTTTATGTCTTTGGAGTTTGTTTTAGATAATTGGATTTTTTTTTTCTGAGTGGAGGTTTTTTGTTTTTGTTTTTGTTTTACAATTCATTATGAAAAGTGAAGCAACCACGTTCTTGATTATATTACTTGTGCATGTTTCTAAACTTGTAAAACCTAGGATGGTGTTTTAAGGAGTATTGAACTTCAGCATTATCTTTGTGTTCTTGAGTATATAAACAATTTTATGTGCATTATATTTCCCTAGAACCTAGCAACTTCAATTTTCTACATATAAACCCATTGAAAGTGAAAATTTCTATCAAAATACTATTTTGACATCACTACTTTTTATACAACTATTAAGTACTGAGATGTAGAATTATATGCATTTATTTTTTTGTTGTTATAAAAGAACTTGACTTCCCCCAAGGAAATCCAGAATTTCTAATCTGTTAGCAAAAAAATCCTAACAAGTGAATTTACTTATTGAGTTCCAAAGTTCTGAATTGTTTGGATAGTTCTCCAAGTGTGTGTGTGTGTGTGATATTCCTCTAAATTAAACTTCATAATTTTTTGATGTCTAAGATCCATAATGATTCTAAGGAGCATCAAAACATAGCTTAAGAAGGTCAATCTGATATAAAAGGAATCATTTTAGTGAATATAATATAAATTAAATTATAATATCATTGAAATATATTATCATTGATATCATTGAAATTATATTTGGAGTATCTGTATATTTGTGAATGTACATTAATAGCTCACTATGTTCTCAAAAGGATTCATGACCCCAAAATGTTAGACACAAAAATCCAGACAAATCAAACTTTAAGAGCTTTCTCTTCTGCTTTCCTCAACAATATATAAATCCAGTTAAAGTGAATATCAGGGGCAGTCTTGAGTGGCAAAGAGGAGTATAGAGGACGGAAATGTGGAGAGAAAGGGAACTTATTGCTAAACAGCTAATCTCAGTCTTGCCTGGTACTGGGATAGATTGTCTGGATTGAGTATATATATGTATGTGGGTGCTTGAATTCTTTCAGGACTAACTCCTGATGCATTTTCCTGAATTCCAGGAGCTCAGATCTCTTTAGTGGAGGACACTAACCACAATGAGCTTCTGTTTTCATGGTTTAGGACAGTATGAAAACTTGTGATCCTGAAAATGAGAAAACAGTGAGAGCTCATGTTGTCCACAGGATGACCAATACTATACCATAAAAAGTGGATCTAATCCATGGTTTTGAAGGACCATGTTCTTTGGAGGGTAAAAATCTTGGTTCAAATAACTAAACATGTAGGGTTAATATCTTTTAGCTTTAATTCTCTTGCATGTTTAGCAGGCAAAATAACATCGACTTTGAAGATTTATAGTGAGGATTAAATAATATGATGTATGGAAAGGAGCTAGTACACCCCCCAGGACCTAAAATTCCAACTTTACATTTCTTCCTAATCCTTACATGTTACATTTTTAGTATTTAAAGTATAAGACTGCTTTAAAAACAAACAAAAAGCCTGCTTTTAGCTCTTAATACTGAATCAATATGGATAATCGAGAAATTTGGGAAGTCTGTAATGACCATATTGCCATAGTGTAGTATCAAAATTAATCAGTTTCCATCTGTCTTTGTTTGGTGATACTACTTGATCAGACATCACATATTATTTCTGAAGAGTGTCTCCTGCTGCTGTTGCACTGTCTGCTGGTTTTATTGCTTACCCAAGAGAGATAATATTTCCTTTGGAAATATGAATGAACTGGTTAGAAAAATGATTTGCTTGTAGCTGATTCTATAGGACAAGCTTACCTGATAACCAAATGTTTTTGAATTGCTGAAGTCTAGCAAGAGAAAAAAAAATTCTAATATACATATTATTTTATATAGGGAAACATTTGTCTTACTGAAAAACCTTGCCAAGTAATAATTATTAGCAACTTCAAAAAGATACACAGGGTTTAATGCTTCTTTTAGCGACTAAAACATCTGCTCAATTGTATGAGAATTCATTCATTTACTCACTCACTTAAGCAATATTTATTGAGTATCTATAAGATGTGAGTCACTACCATTATCTTATTGGTTTTTTTTAGAGTAGTATTTGGAAGAATCAAATTTGAAGTATTGATAACTGAAGATTTTATATATGTATGTACTATATATATGTAGTATATACTAAACTATACATATACATTATATAAACTATATATAATGAATATATTGTATATATACATATATATATTCTCAACTGATTTCAGTTCAATTCAATTCACCAATTGAATTGAAAAAATTGCTAGATGTTCTGTGAATAGAAGATCCTTTTCCATGCAATATACAATACAACATTGTGTATAAATTATGAAATATATGTGCAAATGGACAAGGACTTACAAGCAGCTTGAAAAGTGAAAGCAGTTACTATGCTAAGATGGCAGAAATTTTAAAGTATTTTTCTTAGTTTAAAATTTGTCAATAAAGGCATTATGAATTGAATTGTGCCCTCTTTTTTTTTTTTTTTAAAGATTTTATTTATTTATTTGACAGAGAGAATCACAAGCAGGCAGAGCAGGCAGAGAGAGAGAGAGGGGAAAACAGGTTCCTTGCTGAGTAGAAAGCCTGATGTGGGGCTCAATTCCAGGACCTTGACAACATGACCTGAGCTGAAGGCAGAGGCTTACCCACTGAGCCAGCCAGGTGCCCCAAATTGTGTCCTCTTAAAATTCACAATTTGAAATCCTAACCCTGTGAATCTTAAAACTTGTCTGTATTTGGAGATGGGATCTTTAAAGTGATAATGAAGTTAAAATGAGGTAATTAGAGTGACACCTTACAAGTGTCCTTGTAAGAAGAGAAAATTGGGACACAGACATATACAGAGGGAAGACTATGTGAAGACATAGGTAGAAGATTGCTGTTTACAAACCAAGAAGAGAGACCTCAGAAGAAACTAATTCTGCCACACCTTGATTTTGGTCTTCTAGCTTCCAGAAACCATGAGAAAATACATTTCTGTTATTTGAGCCACTCCATCTGTAGTACTTTGTTATAGCAGCCCTAGCAAACTAACACAGATGACAATACAAATGATATGAAAAAATCTTGGAAAAGATCTTTTACATTGTTTACCAGGTGTTAACAACCCTGAGTTTCACTGTTAATTTCCCATTTACTTGTTCTGTGACCTGCAAGTCACACATAGCTTTGAGTAAAATCAACTTACCTGTGAATTAGGAAGAGTATCCTTTTCCTTTATGTAATATGATGGTTCTAAAGAACAAATGATATGTGATTTGAAAACTTGCTATAGGCCCTTAAGAACCATGCATAGATGAGAGATATTGACTTGGTAAAAGATAATGTTTTTGAATTTCATATAAATGTGCACAGCCTATGCCCAAGTCTGTAATTCTATGGAATGACAGTTCCAGGAAAGTCAAGGGTCTTCAGTGGGCTAATAAACATTCATTTTTCATCTTATAATTGAAATAAAAATGGCACCCAATGATTTATTTAATTGTGATTTTCCTGTTCATGGACTGTTCATATTTGGTCAGTGACAATACACCTTCAACAATGAGGCATTTCACTTAAAAGGAATTCTCTTGTTCATGTCAACCATCCCTGTCTTCAAGCAAGATGCAATCTAAGTATTCTAGGTAGGATGGCATTTATTTTATTAATAAAAAAAAAAAAGGAAAAGCAACTATTAAAAAGCACCATTACAGAGTAAAACCAGCTTTAGTGTGGACTGTCCTTCCTGCACAAATATGGAACATACATGACATGTACAAGAAGTACATGTCATTTTATGAAGTCCAAGAAGGAGAGAGGGAACTGAAGAACATGCTGGAAATGTTTGGTCAGTTGATTGAAGTGAAAAAGGATAAGGGAGTACTGTGCAAACTAAAATGATGTCTCAGTGGTAGATAAGGGATAAGGGACCCAGGGCAAAATGAGTATGGTTTGAATACTGAACCCGAATCAGAGTGGGTAACCTGATCACTTTCTTTGTATGCATTTCTCTCTTAATCTTATATTTTCTCCCTCTGGCATCTCTGCTTTTTCATTTGAGAACTCTGCAATTGACCTTCGTGACTTCATTTTCCAATTCACATGCAGCTATCACAAATGGAAAGACTTGAAACTGAACTCTAGCTGACAGGGAAGAACATTTTTATTTCAGTAATTCAAATAGAACTGGCTGTTATTAATGAAATATAGTCACCGAAAGAAAGATTTCAACCTTACAAGCAAGGCAGGTAGACCCAGAAGGTAACTTTTTTCAAAGCGGGTAAGCAAAAATATTTTGCTGCTATTACAGAGGATGCTTTTGCAAACTAAACATTACTGTTCCCAGAGATTAAGTGGCCTATTAGTGATTTGTAATTTACTTAAGAAAGGCTATTTAAATAGATAAAATCAGGAAGTCAAGAAATCATCGAAGGCAGGAAAATGGAAGTCTAATACAGAGTAAATGTATTATCACAGGTAGCAACTTGGATAAATCTTAAAAAAGGTTACAGTTGACTGAGAAAAGCAAGCTATGAAGTGATGTATATGATATGACTATATTTTCAAAAATATTTAAAAATAAATAAAATATTTTAAAACATCACATGTATATTTGTGGTAAACAATATGCATGGAAATGATAACATAAATGTTAGGTACTGATTACTTCGGTGAAGAGAGGATTGGGGACAAGTGAAGCATTTGATGTATTTATAACTTTTTTATACAAGAATATTACTTTTATACAAGAATATTGCTAATAATATTTTATATAAGAATATTACTATTTTATTGAAAAATCTAAAAAATCCTAATATTATTAATCTCAGAGCTAGAAATGACCACTACCAATAAACCTTACAGACTTAGACAACTTGTACATTTTGATACATTCTTAATTATGGTACAAAAATCATTAAGAAACTTGTAAAATCAAATATAAAACATCTTCTATAAAAGACTTTGGGGTAGTTCATATGCCAAAGTGTGATAAAATGGTTTGTGAGTAATGCAGTATAGTATCTTCTTATTAGTGATATAATTAATGTAAAGCCTTACATAAGAAAGCTGGATTTTTCTCCCAAACTTATTTTATATTATAAACACTTGGTAATTTTCTGCTGTCACTCCCATTCTAACATCATGAGGATTGGTAGGAAGGCTGTCCCACATCATCTTATATTGTCACCAAATAGAAAAAAAGATTTAACTTCTCACTAAGCAACTGAATCCTGTTGCAATAAGACTCAATGCTTTTCTCATTATTCTAGATACCCTAGGAAAAGTTATTTCCAACTAAGGGACAAGATATCTTGACTTTCCAAGGGTAGAGGTTTCTTCTGATTCCATTTTTAGAAATAAATAGGATTAAAAAAGAAAAGAAATAAATAGGATTCAAATGAGACTTGGCATCTGGGAAAAAACTACAACATTGATTTTTTTAACCCATTTTGGGAAATAAACATTAGAGAAGAGACTTTTAACAATTCTGATACATTCTGAATGCGATAATTACTGACACTTATCTGGAGACACTTAACCTTTGTCTCACATACTTCCTTATCATTAAGGTGCATTCTTATTTCAAAAGAAGTCTGAAGAAAATATGGCAACATATTTTCTTATTTTAAATCTAGGTAATAGGTTCATGGATATCTTTTTCATTATTTTCTGGGTATTTGGAATATTTTCAAAGTGTATCTAGAATCTGTACAATTTGTGGGTTTTGTGGTGCAACTCATTAGTACATAGGTTTGTCTGTTTTCAAAAAGGCAAAAGAAACTCACCAAGATAATCTCTTCTGTATATTTGGGCATGATATTTGCAAATGATATACATTACTGTAAAGTGAAGCAACACAATATAGTGGGAATGGTAAGAGCATGAGCCCTGGAATCTGACAGACCTAGTACTGAGTTCCAACTTCAACATTTAATAGCTTGGGAAAATAATTTGACTTCTTTGAGCCTCTGTGTATGGGAATACAGTTGACCCTTGAACTATGTGGAAGTTATGGGCAGTCAAAAATCTGCCTATAACTTTTTTTAAAAGATTTTTTAATTTATTTGACCCAGAGAGAGATCACAAACAAAGAGAGAAGCAGGAAGAGGGAGAGGGAATAAATCTGCCTATAACTTTTGACTCTGCCCAATTTTATCTACTGATAGCCTTCTATTGACTAGAAGCCTTACATAAACAGTTGATTAACACATATTTTGTAATTTAATATATTATATATGATATTCTTACAATAAAGTAAGCTAGAGAAAAGAAAATATTATTAAGAAAATCATAAGGAAGAGAAAATACATTTACAATACTGTACTGAATTTATCAAAATAGTCTACTTAGAAGTAGATCCCCATAGTTCAAACCCATGTTGTTCAAGGGTCAGCCATAAAGTGTAGTTGTAAGGACTGACTATGACAGTAGAGGTCAAATGTTCCAGCAAAGTGACTGCTGTACAGAGTAAACAGTAACTGGTAGCTATTAAAGAGTCTATCAATGTCATTATCATTTTTTGCTTGTTTTTATACATTTTTAGAAGGATACTCCATTTTATTTCTTTTATTTTTATTTTTTTGAACAATTTTATTTATGTATTTGTCAGAGAGAGAGAGTGCGTGCGTGCATGAGTGAGCACAGGCAGGGGGAGCGGCAGGGGGAGCAGCAGGCAGAGGGAGAAGCCAGCTCCCAGGGAGCCAAATGCAGGGCTCAATCCCACAGCCCTGGGGTCATGACCCGAGCTGAAGACAGATGCTTAACCCACTGAACCCCACAGGAGTCCCAAGGATACTCCATTTTAAAAACAAATTATTGGTGTTTTGTTTTTGGTAAAATGCTAACATGGGAAATTGATGATAATTGGTTAATTGTTGATTGCTGACCTACTTACTTTTGTGATGACCCTTTTTGCCTCATGTTTACTTCTGTGTGTTCAAATAATTGTTTCTTTCCAGGTTTTTTGTAAAAGATAGAGCATTCTTCAGAGAATTTAGAAGAATGGCATTATAAGAGTCCCTCAATAATTTTACCAGCATTTATATAGTGTTTGCATTATAGAGTTTCTCTAAACATGATTAGAATTTAATGATTATAAATTTTGATAACAGTAGTCTTTAAGCTTGAGGGTATGTTTAACATTTTTATTTTAAAATGATTCCAAAAAAAGTCAATTGATTTGATCAATGTTCCAAAATAAATTCTAGTTGGAATTAACTTTAGAACACAGGTGTTTTGACTCTTGTTGTTTTAATTAGACTGTGTAAAAAAATAAAAAAATAAAAATAAGATTTTATGTGAAAAAAGTGAATTGTGGGCCACTATAACATCCTTGAAGAGAAATGTGTTCTTCAAGGAAATGAAGGGATGACCAGGTGATAACACTATTCCAGACTTTTGTGTTATTTTGTAGTTCGGGTGAAGAAATGGAATATAGTTAGGATGGATGAGAACATTAAAAAATTGTGATATAGAACAAACTCTATATGTTCATTTTAATTCTTAGATATGGGTCCTTGTAAAGCCATTCCCGCCAAACATAATGTACTTTAGGAAATCATTTAATATATTTATAACACATTTCATGTATCAAATACATATCACATATAAATATATAATACAGTATTATAATAAAATAGATTACATGATTATATGTGCATAAACATTTAAAATGGTAAAATTACATTTGCTCAATGATGTCATGTTAATGGTAGAAGAGTTTGAAATAGTAGATAAACAAGTAAGAATAAGCAGCAAAGTGTATTGCCTATTTGGATGAATCATGAATTATTTTCTGAAATAAGAATTGACTCAAGGGTGCCTGGGTGGCTCCTTTGGTTAAGTGTTTGCCTTTGGCTCAGGTCATGATCCCACAGTCCTGGGATGGAACCCAGCATAGGGTTCCCTGCTCAATGGGGAGTCTGCTTCTTCCTCTCCCTCTTCTGCTCCCACTGCTTGTGCTTTGTCTCACTCTCTGCCAAATAAAGAAATAAAATCTTTTGAAAAAAATGAATTAACTCAAAACAAGTCTCACTTATTAAAATATGGTGTTCATCTATATTTTACAAAATACTTTACTAAATGACTGTGTATAAATCCAGAATATGCCAGTTTCAAATTGGACAAAGATATAATCCAACATTCAGTTCAACAGAGAGAACAACATAATTATTCAAAAAATAACTTTAGGATATAGCTTTACTCTAAAAAAATTTTACAGGAGGAGAAAGACTGAGTTTGACACTGGAAAGATGATTATTTAGGAGCTCATCCTGGTATGTTTAAATTGCAAATCCTGATTTGATTAGATCATATAATAGCTCATTAAATGGCCAAAACTGGAGCACCTGGAGGGCTTAGTCAGTTGAGGGTCTGACTCTTGATCTCAGCTCAGGTCTTGATCTCAGAGTGGTAAGTTCAAGCCCCACATTGAGCTCCATGCTGGCTATGGGACCTACTTTAAAAAAAAAAAAAAAAAAAAGAAAGAAAAGAAAAGAAAAGAAAATAAGATGGCCAAAACTTTGCATTAAACTTGGCACTTTCTTCTTTAAGAAGTAGTATCTGGAGTGCCTGGGTGCCTCAGTGGGTTAAGTCTCTGCCTTTGGATCAGGTCATGATCTCAGGGTCCTGGGATCAAGCCCTGTATCAGGCTCTCTGCTCAGTGGGGAGCGTGCTTCCCTCTCTCTCTGCCTACTTGTGATCTATCTCTGTCAAGTGAATAGATAAAATCTTGAAAAAGAGGGAAAAAAAAAAAAAAGGAGTAGTATCTTTTTAGCCAGTACCAAAGATTAAACCGTGGAAGAAAAAAAAATCACTGGCCAGGGTACTGTCTGCCTAGCACCTTTGCCTCTCCCACTTCCCTTGCTACACCTCCGTTCAACTTTGCTCTTCATCAAACTTTGCTCTTTTAACTGGCACAATTGATTGGTGCAGGATGAAGCACCTGAGATAAGCTTGCTTCCTGGTGAAAGGAGAAGCATGCTTATCCAGACACTGAAGCTGTGATTTGCATTTCACTGAATTTAAGATGCCTTTTTTTTGTAAGATGCACCATTGTTTTATTTACCACTGAGGAAAAAAAAAGTTTTTAAACTATGATGGATGTTGCTTTACATTCATTGAAAGATCGTGTTTAGTCTTTTTTATATACTGATTTTTGAAATCATATACTATGCTTGTACCTATATAAAAAGGAAAATATAAAGGAAATAAATTGGTTATGGCACTCCTAATAATTCTTTCCATTCAAGCTGACTTTTTTTTGAGTCACTTTTTGACAAAGTTGTTGGGATCTCTTTTGTTTTTCCCCATACATTATCCTGTGTTATCACAAGCAATGGTAATTCAGTATTTCTTGGAGTCTTTGAAGATTGTCTCTAGCTTTTTCTTTCAAGCTGCTGTGGCCTCTCATCTTGCATATTTTGATATGTACAGGCAGTCAGTAATCACAATATTACAATTACTGCCTGGCAGTGGTGAACATGAGTAGGCTAGTCACTATATCAAAATGGCTGCTAGCAATTATAATATACATCTGGGATTTGGAAATGTTAACAGGTAAAATATTTATATCTCAGAATTAGTGAAGTATTATATAGGAAGTTCAAGAGCTACCACTGGCTATTTTTCGAATATGAAGAAAAATCTGGTTTATTGCAAGAAAGAGAAATGAAGCCATGGTTGAGGCAAAGGGGAGAAAAGCAGAATGAGTCCTAAGAACACTCAAGCCCCTGTTCTCATACTACCTGGGGTCCAAGGTCAACTTTGTTCTACTCTTGACTTGGTTGTTAGATGAAATACTCTAGGGCCACTGTAATAAATTCCTTTCATGGCTTAAGATAGTTCACATTGAGCTTGAGTAATGTCATCCCAAAAAGAATCTTGTGAATATGGCATACATAGTAGTATGTCTGTGAAAAAACACTTTCTTTTTCTTCTACTCATCTTTGCAGGTGGAAGAGACAAATGAGTTCACCAAAAGCTTACTCATAGTCCTGAAAAATAAAATTTCAGGCAAAAGAGAGAGTCTTATTGTCAGTAAAGACATCTGCTGGAGGGAATGACAGTAGGAGTCTTGGTTAGGTTGGCTCGGCCACATCCTCGAGAAGCCAACCACCATACTGTGGTCTTCAAACTTTCAGCTTATTTATTAGTCTACACTTAATCTCCACATTAGAATAAGCAAAAGGGTTGGAATTCTACTGCTGTCACTCTGTTGACCTGGAAATGAGGTGTGGTGTGACAAATCTAGTATCAACTATTTTGATTGACTCAGATGGCTTTGAGAAAGACCTGTCATCCAATCAGTATATTTACTGCTTAGAAAAATTGGCAAAGAGTTGTTGAATAAACAGATACATTCTGTTAACAAAGCATTCTTTATTCTCTATTTCTTTCAGACACTCAAATTTGATGCGTGTATGTTTGATATTTTTAATACTTTGTTTTCTTTGAGTAGAACTATTTGTGTGTGTGTGTGTGTAAAAGTTTGCTGAGTTTATTTCCTTGAAAGTAAGAGAATTCTTTGTGTTCTACTTTCAGAAATGGAGAGTAGCAATGCAAATGTTGGGCGAATAGGAGATTTTAGGGACCATTTTTTCTTGTAGGCAATACTATGTTACAATTTGGCAATCTCATTACCAAAAGGCTCACAAAGATGGTGAGATCTAATCATACACATATTCTAAGGTGGGAGATGTATGTTCTAAGAAGATTTTTCCTTTGTCAGAGGAAACTTAAAACTTCATCATCTCTAGACTTTGATTCCTGCTTATATTAGATGTGCAACTAAGTCATACCCTGTTAAAAGGAGATTTTCTGGATTAGTAAATTGTTGGTAAAACGTTTTTTCCATCTTTGGGGTAAAAGTATTGATAATGACAAAGTACCATTAATAGTTAGCTAGTGTGAGCTCATTAATTTCTTTATGTGTATGTGCATGAACTGAATAGTTCAGAGGAAAAAAATATGTCTATTGGTGCTCCTCTTTGCTCAGAAAAAAAAAAAGTTTTCTTACTGCTAACATAATTAATTTGCAGTGAGAGGGATAATGCATAATTTAGGTGAGGTATCTGGGGGAAGAAATGCTTCGTATCTGTGGTACCTAATGTATCTGCTAAACATATGATCCATGCCACTAAGATTTTAGAAAAATGCCAAACTGAAAATATCAATGGACATAAAATATTTATAATGTGTTTCTTTTCTCTTCTATATTTCTCCAACTGAAACATTTGCTTTTCACAACAATCATCAACAGATATGTCAAATTAATCTAATAGTAATATACTTCAAAACACGTTAATGTATTCCTAGAGTTAATGTATTTCTAGAGGTGTGGGGGAATGAAGTAAATAGGAGCAGCATCTCTCTTTCTGTCTCATTTGAATTTGCTTTCTAATGGCTTTAACCTTGAATTTCTTTTGATGAGACTTCACAGAGTGGCAGAGATATACTTAGGCTATAGGTTAGACAGACCTGTGAACATTAGGTGAGTTATTGATCCCCCAGCCTCACTTTTCAAACTTATAAAATATCTACCTTGCAGTGGTTTTGTAAAGACAAAATGATGTTGTCTGTGAGGCATTTAACACAGTGCTGGCATATAGAGGGCTAAGGAAAAGGAAGTGCTGATAATTGTGATGGAAATACGAGTCAATGTGATGACTGAAGAAAGTATTCTCATTATTTTCCTGAGAAAATGCGGAAGGCAGCTGAGAATACTTCCAAACTTAATTGTTTGCAGAAAGAAATCTAATCTCTTGGTCTTAGTTTTTACTTATCCATCTGATGTAAAGACATTATTTTACATCAAAAGACTTTCTATGCAGTTCAATTCATGTAGTCCTGAAATTGGGTGTATAAGAAAAAACCCCTCAATCATGTGTACTTCACATAATTGTTTCTGAATTCCAGACAATGGAAACTGTAGTGTATCAGAGGTATGACTGAAAGAAAGGGCATTTGTTCTTTTTTATTTCCTCCAGGTCTTGCCTGCCTTTCCAGAAGTCAAGGGAGACAGAAACTACCCCTCTTCCCCAACTCCCTCACCACTGCCTGGTCCCTGGCTTAGCTAAACATATGTTCTAAACTGGCACCAATATCAGAAGCAAGAGACGAAAGGAAAAAGATCTAGTTTTTGGTTGTATTGTTTGAACTGCCCAGTGGCAGAAATGTTGATCGGGGACAGCACTGAGGAGGGACAGCACTTGTGGTACAGGACAAGATGAGCAGCGATGGAGGTGGTAGCTAACTTTCCTTGCTCTGATCATGGGTTTCACCTGTGGTCTAGTTGTGCCTGTTTCCTGCCAAATTTCTAGGTCTGGTTCTCCAATCTTTCTGTTGATTCTGACGGCTACGTCATGTCCTCCAAATAAATTCTTTAAAAACATTATTGTAGGTAAGTGAGGCAGAGTTAGTTTCTCTTATTTGCATGCAGTAGATTTCTAACTAAACTGAGGACAATCCATACATTTTGGGAAGTGGTATCTTTTGAGATAGTCCATGTAGGAAATACTTTTCAATTAGCGTTTTGAGTTCCATAACAACATCTGCTTCATTATTTTGCGGTCAGAATTGGCTCTGAATTATTTGGGCTACATAGAAAATTGAATCCAAATTCAATTTGAGGAAAAAGCCAACTAAGGACATTGAATAGAACATGCTACAAGCTCAGATAGAAATTCCAAATAAGGAATTCCAAAATCGTTTTGATACTAGCTGCACTGTCAAAATAAGTATAGAACTTATTCTGGTGCCTATTTTTGAAGGTGACATTTGGATTGGATGTTTTAATTCTCTATTTCTTTCACACACACATACACATGCACACACACATATACACACACATTTTCTTTTCAAACCAAAAAGAGGATAAAAAGTTTCCTGCCTGGATTTTTAGGAAATTTGTTGTTTATACCACTTCAAAAGTGCTAGATAAGATTCTAATGTGTTTCCTTAAAAACAACTAGAAGGTTTGGGGAAAAAATAATGATTGTATCTAGTCTGTATCCATTTACTTTGGTTACTATAGGGTTTTTTGGTCTTTTTTTTTCCCCTTTTTTCTTCACAAAAACTCGAGAATATTTTTTAACTTTTCAATGTCTGGCCTATATTGAACACTCAAGTTGTAAGTTCTCTTTTCAAAGCCATCAATTTGACTTCTAGCAATTGTAAAAATTTGTAGCTGTGAGGACCAAACAGTTTCTTTGGAAAAGTATCAGTTGTCATTATTATGTGAAGATATGTTTCTAATGTATGACAAATTCATAGTAATACATGCACTTTCTCTCTTACCAAGTTGTTGTCTTCACAAGTATTTTTGAAATTGTTGCAGTTGCCTTGAAGTGGAATCAGTGACATTAGTTCAGGGTGGCTCATTTCTCCACACTCATAATGTACCCCATCTCATGTTGGTAGATTGCATTACTGACTCCGATCTTCACTTCTTTCTGTATCTACACCCTTAACCAAGGAACGTGGACATTCCTCTCCTCGACCTCAAGGTGCTTAGAGCTGACTTTCTTAACACTTGCTTTGGCTTATGGGATGTGAGCAGGTAGGAGCTTGGTGTGTGCTGGCCTGTTCCCCCTAGCTTATACCACCACCAAGGGAAGAACATGTGTGGCTAGCCTGCTAGCCCAGGAAGAAGATGAGAGACACATGAGACAGAGCTCCTATAGCTGGTCTGCAAATTCAGGAGCGACAAATCATGTGAATCCTTTCATGCCACTGAGCTGTGGGGTTGGTTGGTACACACCATCGTGTAGCAATAGCTAACAATTTCCTGGGGGTTCGAGTGGCTTGCGGGAAAAGGTCAAATTAAAAGTTAGAAAAATCATCTCTAAGTAATCTTTCAGTCTTGAAATCTAGAATTTTACATCTAAGTAAATTTTGTCTTATACATCTGATATACAGATGGTTGTAATAGTGAATGTATGGATATAATTGATTTCTTCTATTCTATAATTTTCTAGATTTTTTTTTTGTTCCTGGATTTGTCTAGAATTATTTTGTCCCAAGATAAAGTAAAAATGTGGAAATAATTAGAATATGGATGATAGAGTTACATGTGGTAGAATAATCTAAGAAATTGTTTCTTCAATAATTATACTTTTCTAAAATTATTCTAAGTAGCCAAAAAGCACAGGGGCAAGGAGAGATCCAAAGTAATAACTAACTATATTATTATTTACCTGAGAAAACAATGCAAAGCATTCTCTAATTTCCTCAATTTTTGCTTCAAAATAAAATAAAAATTCTAAATTTAAGTTTTATTATTTTTTGTTTTTTGTTGTTACCAGACAAGGATCAAGTTCTTTTAATCTTCTTTGATATTTTCCATTTTAAAGAAAAGTAGCCTGTAAAATTCTTTAGGTAAGGTATCCATCTTAAATAATAGCTGCCTCTAAAAAACATTCTGATTCCATTACATTTTCCTCTCTTGAAATTAGTAAAAACAGCTTTAAATATTTGTACGATTTTAAACCTATACCTACGTATTCTTGAATCTCTTAGTCATTCTTACTTTGTAAATAAACTAATTATCTTTTGATAATTGTAACTTCATTAGAAAGTGGAACTAAGGAGGGCCACCTTGGTGGCTCAATTGGTTAAGTTCACGATCCCAGGGTCCTGGGATTGAGTCCCACCCTCATGGGGCTCCCTGCTCAGTGTGGGGTTGGCTTCTCCCTCTGCTCTTCCCCAACTTGTTCTCTCTCTTTCTCAAATAAATAAATAAAATCTTAAAAAAATTGGAACTAAGTAGAATAGCTAGAATGTGGGTGCAGTGAGGGCAGAGGTTTTGTTTTTCCTCACTGATGTACTAACTTCGCACACCTAGAACACTAACACATAACAGGCACTCAGTGAATGTTTGATGAACAAGTATAATGAATTTTTCTCAGACTCCTCTAAAGACAGTTCAGTTCCTAAACTCATTTTTTGGAGGGGATTATGTAGTGGTTTGCTGCACCATCCGATGTTTATGGTGACTGGCACCAGATTTTACAGATTCAATGACTAAGAGCAGCTGAACAAAAGTCTTTTTTCTTCTAGGCATCTGGGTCCTTCACAAATGATAATGTACCAGAGAATCACTGCTGTCTTTTTTCTGAACTTTTAATCCCCTGCAACTCACCAGGTAGTTCTTTTTGGGTGAATGGAGACATCAACCCTTTGGTGTCACCATCACCTAATTAGCCCATTTTTAAAAGCCGTCCTCTCTAAAATCATAGATAATTTGCTAGAAAGAAGTTTAGCTTTCTCTGCACTGACTGTATTTTAGAAGAAAATGAGTCACTTTGTGGGAGGACTGTGAGGACTGGCAGCTGCTTACCATGATCCACTGAAGGTTCTTCATATTCTAACCTTTATTCTAACTGTCTCCACATTGTGCATTTTATGGTTGCCTAATTAAATCTCGCACAGACTTCAAAGTGTAGTTCACACTTCCTTTACACTATAAAGAATTTCCTGGCTGTTATAGTTCTCATTAATAATAATAATAATAATAATAATAACAGAAGTGATTATTATGTACTAGACACTATGCTAAGTATTTGAAATACAATATCTGAGATTAATCTTTGTAACAACTCAGGAAACTGAGTCTCAGTGAGGTCATGTAACCTGCCTGAAGTCCCACGTAAGTAGTGATCAGGGATTAGCATGGGAACCTTGTTATGTCCACACTAGGCTATGGGGCAGTAACTGGTCAGCTTATCTTTTCGTCCCGTCCTGTCCAACAGAACTTTCTGTTAATGATGGAAAGGTTCTATATTTGACCAGTCTAATACAGTGATCACTTAAATCCAACCTAGTAAAACTGAGAGACTGAATTTGAAATGTTATTAATTTTATTTATTTATTTGTTTACTTATTTTTAAGGGTTTATTTATTTGAGAGAGAGACAGTGAGAGAGAGCATAAGAGGGGAGAGGGTCAGAGGGAGAAGCAGACTCCTCGTGGAGCTGGGAGCCTGATGTGGGACTTGATCCTGGGACTCTGAGATCATAACCCAAGTCAAAGGCAGCTGCCCAACCAACTGAGCACCAGATACCACTGAAATATTATTAATTTTAATTAATTTACAAGTTACTAGTGATTGCTGTCTTACACTAGCACAGCTCTAGATACTTATGTACTGTCTTTTATATAAAAATTTGAATGCATACAGATATTATGCTAGGTTTGAGGATACGAAGATAAAAATCAATGCCCCTTTTTCTTCCCCAATAGATTATGTCTTGTCTTGTCTTTTTTACCTTCAGACATTCTTCTTTGTCTTAAGCATAGAGTGTAGACTTTATCAAAGTACAGTACAGGCAGCCCCTGCATCAGAAGGGTTTAAAGTGCTATTAAATCAGAATCCCCATGAACGAGAGAGGTCACAGGTAAGTTTTGGGCACACAGGAGTCTGAGAATATTATGGGCACAGATTAGGTCAGTGCTGAGAATGATCAGTCAAGAAGCATTGTTGGTACAGTTGTGACATATTGGAGGCCCCTGACCAAACTGGGAACATTGGTAGCTTTGTGCACATAACATGATAAATAGAAGGATAGAAAAAAAAAAAAAAGAGTCAGAAAAGTATGCTATATATCTAGCAAATATATATGATATATAGTTTTTATTCATCTACTTACTCATTCAACAAATGTTATTAGGCACCTATGATGTACTAGGAATTCTTTTACTTGCTGTGGATAAGATACTCTAGATCCTACTGTGTGGGAGAGTATAGGGATGGTTGTGCAGAAAGTGAACAAATAAGTAAATATATAGTATGTCTGATGATGATTATTATAGAAGAACATACGGTGTGGTAAAAAGGTTGAGGCAAACTGGGGGTGGGGATTTGGATGAGCTGGTTCTGTATTGTATATTATATATCGGCCAGATAATGCCTCGTTGTAAACAAGGACAATTGTTTATACAATATCAATACAATATAAATATGAAGCTACTGCTTCAGCAATTGGTGCATAAAGCATCAAAGGGGCAGGAAACCAGTGCTGCTAATAAGAAACAGGGAAAATCAAATTGAGGGCTTCAGAAGGATGTTCCAGGCAGAGCTCTCTACTTGGTGAGGGACTCCTTTCTAAGTGTCATTCCCTTGGACCAGGAGTTCTTCTCTTAAGTAGTTTGTTTTGTTTTAAGAAACATTTATTTAGTATTCAATATTATCCAGGCTTTGTTCTGAGGATTTTACAATGGTCAGTAGAAGTAAAATTCCTTCTTTGATGGGAAGCTGAAAAAAGGTGATCTTTACAGTTCTACAGAATCATCATTTCTGTGGTAAGAAATGTGGCGGTGTTATATGATACTTTTTTTTTTTTGAGTGAATTGAAAGACAAAAGATTGGACAAAACATTGTAACTAGTTTATTAAAATGTGCTTGAAATTCTGATTGGAAAAATTACTTTGAGCCAGAATTGAAGCTCTAGTTCTCCTGTTACTGCTATTGTTATTACTATATTACTATTAATGATTAGCTTTGACCAGTGAATTACATGACGACTCAACTGTTTTGCCAACTCTCTAATTATTTTGTCCTGCTTGCACACCTTTCATAATCGGTGCTCCAAAACAGAGCATAATTAGAAGATTCAAGTGTTGCTTTCTGTCCAGACTCCTTAAGGCACTAAGCTTTGAAAACGCTACCACCTTCTCTGAAGCAAAGAAAATGTCTCCTAACTGGGGCCTGACTTTTTCAAATAGAATAATTTGAAAACATAGGCCACAACAAGGAAATAATGAAGGCTATGATTAAGGGTCATAATAAAAATCTCTTAAAAAATAAAATATCTGACTGACTTTTCTGCCCCCAACAACAAAGATCTTGATGAATTAATGGTCTGGGACATAAAGGAAGCTGGTCTAACCCAAAGCAGAAAACTGAAATATACTTCTTTATTGAATGCTAACAGAGTGTGTGTGAAGTCTGTTGTAGATCTCTGTGAATCAGAATGAGAGCAGAGGAATTCAGTAACTTAAGTAAAAGTGATTGATAGAATTAAATTGACAACAAAATGTTTTTTTTTTTTTTTCCTTGTTTCTGGCCTATGGTTGGGTACTACTGAAATGACCACACTTAGCATTGTCTGGTTTTGACTCTAGCCCTTTTTGCTCTTTTCAATACCTTCTCCGTCTTTAATTAAAACCGCGAGGGCTTTGCTGCTGAAAGATGGTGTATTGAGTGGATCTGTGGTAGAGACTGCTAATTATCTCCCAATATCCAGTATTCCTCTTCTTCCTTTTATCAGTTAAACTCCCTGAGTGTTAGCAGATCATATGTTTGCCCTGCTGCTGTCTACTCTTCTGGCCAGCTTTGCCATTTGATGTGACCACAAAACTCTCTGTTCAGTGAAGTGTTAGAGGAAGCAATGTGTGCTAGTTTGAGGTCATGCTTTAAGAGGAAACTGCTGGCCCTCTATTACCTTTTCCTCCTCTTTTCAGATGGAAACATACATGTGAGAGTGCTGAGTCAGCTTTAGCTTCAAGTATGAGGATCAGGACTACACAGTAGGCATATAGCCAGACTGGAAAATAGAAACCACTGTCAGTATCCAAAGCAGAAAGGGACTTAATACAGTGAATTAAGTGCTTACAAAATAATTAGAAGGAGTAGCACAGTGGAAGTCAGGGAACTTCCCCAGAACGGTTGGTTTTAAGTTTACATCATCGTACCTATGAAGCATTGGTTAAGCAGCTGCTACTGTTGCTGTCCCCTTGGCTGCCTTACACTATTAGGGGGTAGTGTTTAGAATGTGGCTTCTGCAAATGCTCACATCTCTTTTGGAAATTGCTTGAGAGCCACCACTGTATCCATGGTTGTAACATCCCTCTGCTTCCCTTCTACCCACCAAATTTTCCACGATTTGTGAATCTCAAATTCTGGATTTGTGAATCTCATTGGCACAACCAATCTGGAACCCTAGATCCTGTGGGGTACTCAGGCAGTCCTGGGCTATACAGTGAGAGTTCAAATGAAAAAAAAAAACAAGAACAAACTGTCACCTTGTTTCATCTATTATTTTGGGTTTTCTATCACTTGTGACTTTATCTAATCTTAACTAATTCAAAATTTCTTACCAGAAATAAGATATTGTAATCAATATGTAGTATTGGTTTAGTATAAGTGGCCAACAATTGTAGGTTGGAAAACTGGTGGCCCCTATTATGTCATTTCAAATATTTGGGAATTTTATTCCCAAAAGTCTCTTAAAAAGCAGTCCATCTGCCTGCTTATTCTTAAAGCCTTATGGAAAATGGTAAGGATAATTTAAAATGTTGGGGTTCTTTTTTAGCTTTCAACAAGCCATACCAGTGAAATATTTACTTAGGATATAGTTGCCCAAGGTACAGGTAGAGATAGGGGGACTATTACTCTGTGAAGCTCAACCTCCAGCTGCCATGTAAACTGAGAGGTTGGTCATTTAAGGCCTTGTAGGATTAAACTAGCCAATTGCTTCTATAACCCCAATAAGGTAACAACTTTATCATGATATAAAGCAATTTCCAATTTGACAACAAACTAGTGGCAAAAATCAGTTTAAAAGTATATTCTGTATATTCTCTGAACTGTTATGGACTGAACTGTTTCCTTCAAATCCTCATGTTGAAGTCCTAACTTTTTTAGGACTATTACTTAGAGTCCTAACTTATTTAGTACTATTTTTTTATCTATTTGGACATAGAGCCTTTAAATAGGTACTTGAGGTTAAATGAGAACATATGGTGGAGACTCTAATCCTATAGGACTGAGGGCCTCATAAGAGAGGAAGAGACACAGCTGTCTCTCCAAATGGGCACAGAAGGTAAGCTATGTGAGGACATGTTGAGAAGATGACTGTAAACCAAGAAGATAGAGGTCTCATCAGAAAACAACTCCGCTGGTATTTTGATCTTGGACTCCCAGTGTCCAGAACTGTGAGAAAATAAATATTTGTTGCTTAAGACATCCAGTCCATGGTATTTAGTTATGGTGGCCTGAGCAGACTCATATACTTATTTTTTACATATCCCCAAGGTGGCACCTTCATGGTCTGGCAATGGAAAGGAGAGGGATGGACAGGACTAGAATCTAATAATTAAAAGTCAGATTCTTTAGCCTTAAAATCTATGCCTTTTAAGAATTTGTATTAAAAAACAAACAAGAAGTGGGACGCCTGGGTGGTTCAGTCAGTTAAGCCACTGCCTTCAGCTCAGGTCATGATCCCAGGGTCCTGGGATTGAGTCCCGCATTGGGCTGCTTGCTCAGTGGGGAGCCTGCTTCTTTCTCTCCGCCTCTGCCTGCCTCTCTGCCTGCTTGTGCTCTCTGTCTCTCTCTCTGACAAATAAATAAATAAAATCTTTAAAACAAACAAACAAGCAAACAAACAAGAAGTTGTTCCCACCTGGAGCTGACTAGAAGTGAATACTCTTTGAATGAATTGTAAATACTGAGCATTTCACACCTCCATCCCAATCAATAAAAGCAAAAGCCAGTAATTGTTCAATCTTTAATGAAATGTTCAGGCCCTCTATGCCAGTTGGCTGTGAAATCTCTACAGCCACCCCGAAGGTCAAACCCTGGTGCCTACCTTACATGTGAACATGGATTGAAATATAGCAGAGAAGCTCTCCCAAGGAGAGAAGTGAGGGCCAAGACAATGGGCAAGGAAGTTGCCCCCAGAAAGCAAAACCAAGGCTGTCAAGTTACCTACTCATGGAAATTACTTTGTTTCTAGAGAGGGAAGTCTTCATAATTCTTGGCCAGCAACAATTGTTAATTGTAAAGGGCCAGTGATGGCTCTGTACTTCTAATTTTCCCCTTTTCCTAATGGGAAATCCTATTCCTGCTTTACCATTGGAATAAAGGGGCAAATAACTTGTATTTTATTTTGTACATTCTCAGGCCATGACTTGTCATATGCAGACTTGGTGCATCATAACACCCAGATAACCTGCAGTTTGAGGTGGCTGCCAAAACTGGATAGGACACAGGCACTGGATTCTTGGGGCGAGGAACAGTGTGTTCCACATATGGGAGCAATGAATCTAAAGAGGCAGAGTGTGTCAGAGCCTTCTGGTTTCCCATCAGTAATTGTTTCCTCTTCCATTGCCAAAACCCCTAGTTTTTGGCTCAGCACAATCTGACACTGACTGCATTTCCCATTTTACCTGTTGTTATATATGGCTTTCTAACTAGGTTCTGGCCAGTGGTACTTAAGCAGAAATGCTGTAATGAAAGTTCCTAAAAGATAATGCATATATGTTATTTGCCTATTTTCCATCCCTTCCTTTGTCCTGTTGCTTGACGTATTGATAATTACCATCTTGGAACATGAGAACTCATTTTTTTCATCATTAATTATCCTTTTTTATTGTTTCCTTAAGAATCTTAGAATTGAGAAAACGGCATGCGAAGCTTCAATGATTAGCCTGTTGGCAACATTGTATTCAGTGAGATAACCCCAATGTAGGATGTTCTCCTGAACTCAGAATAGGAGAAAAATTTGTTCATGCTGTTCTTCTGTTACCTTTCATTTTGGTTGACACAAAAATCTTAGTTTTACGTATTCTGGAAATGATAATAGATTTTCACTTAGACACACAACTTGTACTTTATATCTGCCTTATAAAAACATGATTTGTATTTCTTGAGAAGGAAGCAAAATAAATACAGAGGAAGGATTTACAAAATACTTCATTCAATTTTTTTTTCAATTAAGAAAGAAAGAATTCAATGTAACTATCTCAACCCCAGTTTGTATTCTTTGTTTTTCTCTGGTTTCCCTTTTGCCTTAAGCAATGAAAAGGATTAATTCTGTATAGTAATTTAAATAGAATTACTTGCTAAAAATCCTCTTCCAAGATCAGTGAAAGGGGATTAGTTTTAAGCTGCCCTAATCAGAATATTTTTAAGAGAAAGCGCATTAAGAAACAACTATTAACACTACAGGCACATCTATTTTGATGTCATTTGTAATGTATATTTTCTCCTAATGTTATTTATAAATAATTATCTCTAGACGTTTTTAGCTGTACATTTTGGATGGCAAAATATACTACCGAAAATACTAAGGTCCTCAATTTGTTTGACAGGATTCTATATTACTATGAAGAATATATATGCTCTCTGAGTAAAGCCAATGCATAAAGATTATTTCTTAGTTCCTCTCATAATCCTATATTCCTTCATTTGGGGGAGACACTAGATCTCTGCCTAATGGTCATGATTTTCTTCCTTTCTGACAAAAGTAGTTCAAATTATCCTGCTCATCTTTGGAACTGGTATTGTAGGTATAATATACCTTATTCTTTGGAATTAAGTATAACCTAACCAAAGAGAAAACCAGAATAGATAGAAAATAAAGGTGCTTGAAACAGGGAATCAGCACAGAGATATATTCAGTGTATTTCTGGATTTATCCAGAATTTCTAAAAGAAAACTCAAAATATCAGGACATAAATGATAAAGAAACTACTGTTTCTTCTCTTACTCTTTAGGGATTTTATCTTGACAGCACTGGTTTTGATTTAACATCTCTCGTCCCAAACCACTACCTCTCATATCACAATTGACCCAGGGCTGTCATTTTTTATTGTTTACACCGAAGCTGAAACAGTTCTCATGAATCCATGCCTCTCAACAGAATCAGATAAATTATTAGGCTCTATGTATGAATTGGGCTGTGAGCTCAAGAAAGTAGGGCTGTTAAGAAAAGGTCTGGTGGTATATTCAAGAAGGCAAATGTCTAGTCTTGAGATTCGAAGGAAAAGATATGAATACAGAATTCAAAGTCTGGGAGGTCAGAAGAAGTCAAGTTCAACACTGAAAATACAAGGCTACCTGTTAGTCTTTTCACCCTGTTTCATATTACTTGGGATGGGGAACTTTATTTTTGGGATTCCTATTTTTTTTGCAAATAACATATACTGTCTGTGTGATTACTTCTTAATCCAAGAATGAATAATATTCTTTCAAACTTTCAGACTTTCCATTTCCTTATTATGTATTTTAATAATTTTCTATTCATAGGCATAAAATAGGAGGCAGAAGGTATGAATGAAAAAATTGTTTCTATAGTAAGGATTTGATATATCTTTCTTAGTTCTGGCTTTTCACTGCTAACTGAACATTAAAAAAAAAATGATGGAAATTATACTGTATCTTGTAGAACACCCAGTGTCATGCATTTGCTTTGTGATTTTTCTCAACAGGAAAAGGGAGATTTTTAAAAAAAAATATTTATTTATTTGTCAGAGAGAGAGTGAGAGAGAGATCACAAGCAGGCAGGCAGAGAGGGGGAAGCATGCTCCCTGCTGAGCAGAGAGCCCAATGTGGGACTCTGTTCCAGGACCCTGAGATCATGACCTGAGCCAAAGGCAGAGGCTTAACCCACTGAGCCAGCCAGGCACCCCAAGGAAAGGGGGGATTATGGTTTATGAAAATATTTTGTAGTAGGGAAAGAGTAAGCTATCATTTATCCAAGGTCATTTTATTGATTATTGAGAATCCAGTTAAACTGATTTCCCTTTCCTTACTTTGCACTCTAAATAAAGTTTTTGGCTGTGACCTTGTATTACTGTTCTCTGGGAGAGAGCTACAGAGAGAACCTTTGGTTCTGAGGTGGGCCACTTAACTTTTCAAGGACTTAAATTCCCCACGATAAAATAAAGGTAATAATAGCACCTTCTTTTGGGATAATTGTGAGGACTGAGTTAATCCATCTAAAGTAGTTAGGAGGGTTAATAATACATATTAAACTCTCAGTGAATATTTTGTATTGTACAAAAGTAATAATAACTAAAAAGTGAACTGGGTGCTAAGCCCTCACAGATTTAAAACAAGTAAGTATAGCTACATATAATATAGGCACCTCAATAAACAGATTTCTAATTAGGACTCTTCCTCTCAGCTATGCTAATAAAGACAGAGGATTTGGGAAAAAATATTATTCTTACATGTAAAACAGAAACCACTAGTTAAATGTTACCATAGTTGATAAAATGTGACTATGTAGCAGACACTGGTCAGTTGGCATTTACTGAGGTCTCACTGTACCATGAATTGCAAAAAGAGCAAACCAAACCATATTTTCTTCCTGAAATCAACTCAAGGGAAGGATATAAAGGAAAATCTCGAACTGTTTCTAAAACAATAAATATTTTACAGGTATTTTAAAAGCTAAAGTACACTATATTGATTGTATATTAAACCAAACAACAAGAGGGGGTAAAGTTATTCAAGAAAAGTGAAGAATCTAAGTTTTGGACCAAGTTTAGAAAAAATAGAAGCATCTCCCATTTATGAGATCTATTTTTGTTTATAGATTGAAGATCTTCCTTGAAAGATCTTCTAAAATGGTTGCTTGAGAAAGAAGTTGTGTATATATTAGTGCTTCCTTGTCTGCTCTACCTTTTATTAAATATGGAAAGCCGTGTTTTGCCTTTCCCCCTTAGATTGAGAGGCTGCGATCATGCCTCCAGCCCCAGCATGCTGCACAGTGTTGAGTAGAAACTGCAAATTCCACAGATCTTTGTGGGATTGGTCGTTGCATCTTAATCAATTCAGTTGATATGGTACCAGATATGGTACAAGATAAATTGTTTATGTGGGGCATGTGTGGTTGTATGTTTGGGGCCCTGATATAACAAATAGGAGGGATACTCCTTGTATTAGGGTCAGAGAATGAAATCCTAGTCACATTAATGGCTTTTGGGTTTCCTCCCCATTTCCCAAGTCCTTACTCAGCACTGATGGTGCAGTGGGGACAATATGAACTGAGGAACACCAGTACCTAAATTCCCACTGGAGAAACACTTGACCTGTATCTGGAAAGATCCTTGGGAGTGGAAGAGTGGCCAGTGCAGACTGTGAAGCACAGGTGTTCCCCGCTCCGCACTGGCAGGAGCCCGTTTCCGACAGGCTGCCACATTGGGCACCATCTGAGGCTCCCAGGTGGTCTTCAAGGACAGTCGGCACTGCAGCCAACTTGTTCTGCTGAGGTCAGAGAGAGGGCTTGGGCACACAACCAACGATCCACAGAAGGTAAAAGTGAATTATTAGAGGGCAAGTGTTGGCATTTGGGAAAATGATTCCTGACTAGTGATAAAGAAATGATTAATTCTCTCAGGACAGTTGTGCTATACTTAATTCTACTTTAAGGTCAGTGGGAACTTTGAATGAATATTAAAGAGAAAAGATTTTATTGCTAACACTTTGATATAATGTTTACTTAAAAATTTACCATATGACTGAGTTTCTGCACCTAGGAATATACCACTTCTATGGCCTCTCACCACCTACACTTTTTTTGAAATCTTAAAAAAGACCATGAGCAGCTGCCCAAACACAAGTTGAGACAGTCCTCAGGATGGTGACCCCCTAAATTTCTGTTTGTGCTGTGCTCTGCAACTTCAGATTTTTACAAGACTGTGGGAATTATTCAACCTAGGCCAGACATTCCAGCCTGGCCTGGTACAGCCTGGCCTGGTACAGAAATCTAGGCCAGATATTCCAGCTCGGCTTGAGTACAAAGTCCTAATAAGAAAGATGAGATCACATCATTACGTCCATGCCTACTTCACTTTCCACCTTGTAACACCTCTCAATATGCAAGATCTTCCTAATGACCGATTCTGCTTTTTAATTGCATTTTCAAACTCTCTGGATTTGTCCTCCCTCCTTTCTCCCAACACACACATACCCTCACCAACCCCTTAGACTCTGTTGTTTATAATTTCTAATTTAGGGAACACAAAATTTACATCTGTAACCTCTTCAAACAATGGCTGTTCTTCTATGCCTCAACATAAATGATTCTGAGATTCATAATTTTTACACTTCAGTATCTCTAAAATAGGAATACATATTAAATCTATGCTATTTTACAAATACGATTGGTAACTTTAAAAAATAATTTCTTTGTAGTACATTAAAAAAATGGTATGCCTTAGCCTTGAGGACACCATAGATTACATGCCATATGGTAGTTTTCCTGAGGAGAATACTGTTATCACCTTTTTTTGAGTAGAGAACTTTCACTTTTTTTTTTTGCCTTCCTATCTGCCTTGCCCCCTTCTAGTGAGTTTGGTTTCTTCTTTAAGATCTGCAGTACCCTGTGTAACCTCTACCATCCTACAGGATCACTCTAAATAAATTTACTTAAACTAAATCTGTTTGCAGCTCTAGCCAGAGTATTAGTTTTTATGGATGTACCATCTCCTATTGACTTATTTATTCTCTTTTAAGTAAAATATAATTTGGTAAAATTAGGGAAAAACAAAAGTATGTGTTCTGAAAATCAATTACTTGAGAAATGAGATGGCACTAAGTGGAAAAATCTCCTTCCTTGTAAAAGTCCACAGCAGTTAAAAAAAATTTTCTTTTTAAAATTTTTATTCCTAACATAGCTCTTATGTCACCAGAATTAAGGACAATTGTGTCTGATGTATTTGTAGATCTGAATAAAAATAAAATTAATCTGTATAATTATGAGATTTTTGTATATATTATAACTTGTATCCCAGTAGAAATTTTTTAAGAATTTCCTTTGCTTGTTTATGATAGTAAGCTTGATACATTTCCTCTTTTGATTTCTGTTTGTTTTTGTTTTTCCTGATAATTCCTATATAGTCTTAGGATTGCCAAGCCCCGTGAATACGTTAAGAGGAAGCTTTAGAAGGCAATACTATAATCCTTTTGGAAGACCTACTAAAAATTATTATGACATCAAATCTTTAATTCTCAGGCCCTCTTCTTATTTTCTCTAATGCCTTATGAGGGTGATTGAAACATGCAGCTCTTTTTAATGAGGATGTTTGCATAAGGTGCATAGAACAAATTTTTAAATGGATATTAACCCAAACCATTATATTTATCAATAGAAATATATCATTGGAAAACTCAATACTAACCCATATATGGAAAGAATTAGACAAATATATTCAATAAAAATACTTCCTTACAAATCAATGACTGTTGTACTTGGATTATGGAATATTTATTCAGAGTTTTGGCTTTTTTCAAAGCAAAATGTTTTCTGAAAGGAAAAAAAGCAAAGAACACTACTTGTCTTTTAGCTGTTCAACTTTTGATATATAAACACATACACAAACACACAGAACATTAGTTAGCATATACACAACTAAAATGTTTACATACCAATATTGGAAAGCATAAAACATTTCTGCCTGGTTAGCCAACTTTCTGTGTACCATCAAGTTAAAGATTACATCAATATATCAATGGTTAATATTTTATATTTTTAAAGTATGACATGAATTTTATTATGTTTTTTCTTGTGCATGTCTTTGCAATGATGGAGGTGATGGTTTTTCCTATGCTGAAGTGTCTTGATGTCAACCAGAATATTCTTGAGTCAGTTTTCCTCACCCTCTTCATGTTCTATGGGCCATATTTCTGGGTCCAGTGATCTGGAAAGTGAGATCTCTAGTATCGATGAGGGCACAGTTAATAATCCCTTAGCAACCACTTTGTCTTGAGCAAAATGGAAACTCTGTGACAGCATCATATGCTCAGAAAATTTTCACAGAAGTTGGCAGTTCCTCTGACAGTACCTCAGTTAAAAGTTGGATAGTACATTAGGAAGAAATTTGTTAACATCAGAAAGATGAAAGAGAGTGCTATATTAATTTCCTTGGGGCTATTGCTGTTGCAATTGGAGATCCTTTTGAAGTGTAGAAACTAGAGACTTACTACCTTTGAGTACAGAACATTTTTCTGAATTAGCATTGTTTTCAACATTTTATATTTTTAAAAATGTACTTGAGTTTTCCTGATATTTCCTTATTAAAATTATATTCCTAATTTTTCATTGCTCTTCTTTTCCCCTTGAGTTAAACACATTTATAAATTTATAATGATTTTTCAGTAATTTATTTTTCTTCCAAAGAATAACATATCAAATTATTACAGGGATGAATAATAGGATATAGATAGTTTTATTTTGTAGGTTACAAATCTAGCTCACATCTGCCCTAGGCTTGTAATGATCAGAACCTCAGTTGTATAAGAAAAAGATTGGTAAAATCAGACCATCTTTTATTTTAATGGTCTATGAAATGACAAAGCAAGAATACTGAAATATTGACCTCAGTATTGGTGCCTTGAGAGTAAGAACATTGTAATGATTTTATTTTATTTATATTTGTGTGTGTGTGTGTGTGTGTGTGTGTGTGTGTTTTGTTTTGTCTTTGTACAGACTTTAGTTGCACTTGATTCTTATGATGATGTGATCCATTCAGGTCAGGGGTTAGGGCTTTTTACAGGGTAATGGAAGGTCACCTTATGCCTCAGTTCAGTGGAACTATGAATTAAGTCTACAATAATTCAGTCATTATGGAAACTTTTTATACAATCGCTAATCTAGAGGAAAAAAAGAAAGTTGATTGCAGGATACCTACAAATAATTAAGGAATTTTCTCTGGCCAACAGTATTTATTCTTGGAAGACAGTAATGGCACTTGTCTGGCCATGTCTACTTGGTCACTTTCAGAAACTCCTGTTTGTATTTATTTATTTATTTATTTAATTTATTTTTATACTATTTTTTAAATTTATTTTCAGCATAATAGTATTCATTGTTTTTGCACCACACCCAGTGCTCCATGCAATCCGTGCCCCCTCTAATACCCAGCACCTGGTTCCCCCAACCTCCCACCCCCCGCCACTTCAAACCCCTCAGTTTGTTTTTCAGAGTCCATAGTCTCTCATGGTTCACCTCCTCTTCCAATTTCCCCCAACTCCTTTCTCCTCTCTAACTCCCCTTGTCCTCCATGCTATTTGTTATGCTCCACAAATAAGTGAAACCATATGATAATTGACTCTCTCTGCTTGACTTATTTCACTCAGCATAATCTCTTCCAGTCCCATCCATGTTGCTACAAAAGTTGGGTATTCATCCTTTCTGATGGAGGCATAATACTCCATAGTGTATATGGACCACATCTTCCTTATCCATTCGTCTGTTGAAGGGCATCTTGGTTCTTTCCATAGTTTGGCGACCGTGGCCATTGCTGCTATAAACATTGGGGTACAGATGGCCCTTCTTTTCATTACATTGTATCTTTGGGGTAAATACCCAGTAGTGCAATGGCAGGGTCATAGGGAAGCTCTATTTTTAATTTCTTGAGGAATCTCCACACTGGGTACAAGCAGAAGATCCTGCGTCCCCAGGGACCGCAACTCGGAACCTGCTCTGCCAGCGGCCAAGGGGAATTTTATATGGGCTCTGCAAAACCCACAGAAGAGCAGACTGAGGCTTCTCTCCTGTTTGTATTTTTACCCACTGGATCACATTCATATTGCTTCCCTTGTATGTAGGGCTTCTATAGAACCTTCTATTGAACAGACTCATTATTTAAAGATTTCCATTAACATTTATTTTATGTGGAAATCTATAGTCCATTCAAAACCTCTACCTGATTTCTGGCTTTCTTGATTGTGTCTTTTTCTTAATGCTTACAAATAGCCAGGCCAGCCCTAAACTTACATTCACCCATTATAGACAGTCAATACTCATAGATTACATAATACCTGTTGCTCTAGTCTTAGTCATTTAAAATTTATTGTGTGCTTCTAAGGAAGATTTTTAAATATGAGAAACATCAAATTTTGTATTTTTAGCCTCTGAGCAGTAAAATAGAAAATGGTCTGCATTGCCTGATTTGGCACTTTTTTTTTTAATTTTTAAGATTACTTTTTATTATTTTATTATGTTCAATTAGCCACTGCATAGTAGTACATCATTAGTTTTTTTTTTTTTTTAAGATTTTTTAATTTATTTGTTTGACAGATAGAGATTGCAGGTAGGCAGAGAGAGAGAGAGAGAGAGAGGAGGAAGCAGGCTCCCTGCTGAGAAGAGAGCCCGATGCGGGGCTCGATCCCAGGACCCTGGGACCATGACCCAAGCCGAAGGCAGAGGCTTTAACCCACTGAGCCACCCAGGCACCCCTGATTTGGCACTCTTTTGAAAAATGGGATTTTAATTATCTGGATAGAACTTTATCCATATAGGGGTAAAAATGTCAATGCTATTCAGATGATGTTGAAAAAAATCTGGATGTGTTTATCTGAAAGCTATATCTTGGTACTGATTCACTAAGATTAAGAGGCAGGTGCCTTAGTGTCATTAATATTTGAAGGAGATACACTGATTTAGACTTAAGTCTAGTGACACTAACTCTCAAGGGAGAAGAAATGCATCTTAATCGCTTGTCTACATGTTGCCATTGTAGGCCTCAAGAAATCTTGAACTGAACCAATGACAAAAATCTGTCTTCAAGCGCACGTTGATCTTTGCTCTCAGCAGTGCTAAGATTTGCTGTCACCTCACATGAAGAAAAAAGAAGAGAAAAAGAAAAGGAGGAAAAGTTTAACACAAAAAACTAATTTATATTAAATCATTTGCCACTTTGTTAGTCTTTTGCAATCTGAAATTTATATCTTTCATGTAAAAAGGATGCATTAAATTTTTTTTTAATGCATTAAAAAGGAAAAATAAAATTTTGATTTGTGAAGCAAAGAAATAGTGAGGGATTTTTTATTTGTTCTTTGGTGTGAATTGGCATATGCATTATGATGAAGTTAAAATGCAGAGGTTAATTGAAAAATGAGATAAACAAAGCCCCTTGAAGGTCTCTGAATAATTTCGCCTGGCAGCATTGACAGTCTACAACATCAGGCACGAAAACCTTCTCCGAACTGCTGGAGATTACCAAAAAAAAAAAAAAAAAAAAAAAAGCTAAAGTTAATTGTCTTTCTGTTCCTTCCACCTCATTTCAGCCCAATTATAACTGGGAAAAGTCATTCTGTCTAATTTGCATTAATGCACCTCCATGGAAAAAGAGCTTAGACAGTGAATTTGATTTTTTTTTTGAAATTATGGTCATATTTAAAATATCTATCACAATTCCTAAATGTAAAATTGCTTGTGAAATTCCTAGATGACAATTCTCAAATTCTCCTAAGATGCTTTTAAATTCTAGATTTTAATAAAAAATCAACATATATTGAGAGTATCCTAAATGCCAGAGCCTGTGGTAAATTCTGCATATGGGTTATTTCATTTAATCCTCAGGACACCCCCATGATGTGGACCTTTTTACCATTCCCATTTCACAGATGAGAAAGCAGAGGTTTAGAGATGTTAAGTAGCAGGCTCAAGGTCATGCAGCTAGGGAGCATTAGGGTTGAGATTTAAACTCGTTGTAGTGTCTGACATCAAATTCTTAAAATACTACTGTGATTTGATGATACTTTAATGTGCTTATTTAGATTTTAAATTCAGAGAGAAGCAAGTACCAGTGAAGCTGTCATTTCAAGTCAATATGAGAAGAGGAAATACCGGCAGAATATGATATCATTAGTTCTTTTACTCATGTTTCTTTCATGGCAACTTTGGCATGAAGCTCATATTCTCATTTCTATTATTAAATGGAAATATATTTAGACTGTTCCTGTTCAGCAGCAAAACAGCTGCAAATCAGAATAATGTTAGCTGTTTTGTTTCTAGTGTAAAACCAAGCTAAGCAGTGTCAGTATTTTCAAGGGGATATGCTTTGTTCTTATATTCATGCAACAGATCTGATCATAGTTAGTAGAAAATTAGGTATCTCCAGATATGCTTGATGTCTTGTTTTTTCTTGGAATGGTATGGAAATATTATTTTTATTGCTGTTAATTGACAGACTTGGAGCAGAAGCAGAATCTATTCAGAATCATTTATATTAATAGGTATACTTATCCACTGAGGCCTTTATTTTCAAAATGCTGGGCTCATAGCCCCCTTTTGTTGCCTCTTTCTGGTGCTAAAGTGTTCATAATGATGAGGAGCATCTGGCTGCAAACTATTGTTTCTCATTAAAAGGACATGTCTCTGAAGCTTTTGGGGATTCTTTGTGCTGAACAATGCAGACTCTGAACATTTTGCCCTTTTCATAATCTGTAAATGTGTGTTGTTGCTACTGCTTCTAGCCTAAGGTACATGCTTGCTTTTTGTTCAGCTTCTGAGCTTCTAAATTTGAGATGGGAATGCAGTCCGTGACTGCTTGTCCTTCTTTTGTTTGGCCGACATTTTAGTTTCTCTGTCTTATCTGTTGTCTGCCATCAATAAATACAATATGACAATAACAGTGGTAATGACCTGAATCAATAATCGCTGGGGGTCATTTTAAATATTTTGCATATTTACATATTTAAATTCCTTCTTAGAATGAAGAGTTTTTACTTAGGACAGGTTAGTCCAAGAGATAGAAAACTGGACCAGGCATAGAGTCCTGCTAGAGTCATAAACCTTCCTGGGCATTAATTTCCACATCACTGAGAAGAGGAGAATTATTTCCCTATTGCTTCCATGGGGCTCTCTTGAGCTTCTATCCAGACACTAGGGAGAATTTGGCTTACTAAATCAGCGTTTCCAATCATTAGAAAAATTTCTATTTGGCCTGCACGGTATGCATTACGTTTGGCCGCCTGTAACTAAGCCAATCGTATCCTCTTTGGACTTTGACCTTCTCAGTCAGCTTCCTAGATTAAAGGAACAGTGAGCTCTGACTAAACGAAGTATGTTGTGTTTCTGTACAAAAAAGATTCACATGAAAACAAAACAAAGAGTGTGTGTGAGAGAGAGAGAGAAGAGAGAGAGAGAGCACGCATGTGAGAGCAGAGTACACTTATTCTCACAGGGCCAGGAGGATTTGTTTCTGGGCACTTGTAAATATTTTTGGCTCTAGGCATGAGGTGTGGGGCCAATTTTCACTGCTATAGCTCCTCAAGGAGGAAAGCCTTCAAATCAGGACGGTTAACGTGACTCTTTCATTAAAAGAGAAAAACAAATTACTTAGAATTAAGAACAGTACATTGTTTGCAGTTACAAACAGTGGGAAAGAATGGAAATGTATCTTTATTCATGATAAATGCAAATGAAATCTCAACCTGTGACGGCTGCTATTCTCAGAGAAATGGGTTTCCAAAAAGAAGAGCAGTGCTAGATACTAAAGGACAGATAGTAGAAGTGGAAAACAAATGTTTTCTGAAAATAACACATATCAATTCCTCAGGTACAGTTATAAGTTTATGTTGTTGTCATTGTTTAACCATGTCTGGGGACTGCCCTGATGCTTTTCTGTGACTGTACACATTCTTGTGTACCCTAACAAACAGGATGAAACCAGAAAAGGGATTTTCCTTACAAGAGAATGTTCATGAATGAAAGAGAGCTTTAAAAGATACTTTAGGGAATGATGCAGGCTGTGGAAGGGATATGGGCATAAGATGAATGAGAAAAAATAGTGGAGACTACCTGGAGACTGGCCTGGCAGAACAGAGAATGGAGGCCGCTAAACACTGGTAAATGAGATCGATGGAAAAGGATCAGAAAATGACTGATAATATAATGTATGCAAAATTGTTGTCTAAGTTGCTTTAAACACTGAAAGATTAAGAGATTGATCTTATGTCAAAGTTCACTTTATTAACTCTACTTTGTTTCTTCTCTGTTCTGCAAGCAAGTTATATTTGATTCATTCATATTTGAAATATAGAAGTGCCAGTTCTCTGCCAGTTCTCTGCCAACCAGCCTCATCTCAAAATCTGTTGCTCATTTTCTGCCATGAGTTCTTTAAAGAAAATGTATCTATTAAAATAGTTACTAACAATGGTAGCCAGTAGGCACAATCGCAGCTCTTTATTTTAAAAGGTGGTATGTCACTTCTAAGTGACTTAAATAAATTTCTCACTATACATCTATGTATTGTTCATTTTTACATTTATGGGGATATAAATCTCTGGAAAAGGGACTGCCTGAATTTGAGATAAGCCATGAAAATTACATATGTTGAAACTATGTTGAGTGAAAAAAAAAATGAAGTTATGTAGAACAGGGTTTCAATAATTGTGGTAAGTTTCAAATATTTCAAAAAATTTGTTTATTTTAAACAATACAATTTTAAACAAATACAAAACAATTTTAAACAAATAAAAATTTAAAATTGCAATGCAGTATAACTGTCACTCAGATGGTAATTTCAAGATTTATAATAACACAATGTATTGTCATTTTTGATATAGGTCACGTGGTCAGAATTGGATACAATTTTAAAGTTCTATGATGAGTATCCTCATCCAGAGACAAGGTCAAAGTCTCAACTTAAAGGCCCTTTGTATGAGGTCCAGGGCCAATCGGAACTCTGTTTATCCATGAGTTTGGCCTTATTTGGGACAAATCAGGGAACCTTTCTAGGGCAGCAGATGTTGAGCAGGATTTTGAAGTTTTGTTGAGGAAACAGCCAAGAATAGTAAGGGTTTCACGGTTATCAACAGTGTTAGCAGGAAGGCTGGGAATGTGGGGAATCTCAGTAGCCAGGGTCACCACTGACATGTAGTTCATACTGAGTACAGCTGTGGGTGGCCAAAAGGGGAAACAAGAGAAGCCAAAGGCACATTACTTTAGAAAACAACATTGCATTAGAGGTCAAAATATCTGAATTCAAATACATTGCTAGTCAACCCACTATGTCTGAGCCCCAATTTTCTTATCTATATAAAGGGAACAGTAATTTCTTTCCTTTCTAACTCTTGGGGGAGAAGATTGTTCTGAATTAAAAAAAAAAAAGAGAGATAATGCACTGAAAATTGGTTGCAAACACAATGTCATATATACATGTTCTCAAAGAGACAATAACAATTCAAAAATCAGATAAAATGCTCATCACCTTAAGGCAAAGAAGGGCAGCATATCCATAATCTGTAATCTTTTCTTATGAGTGTCGACACTAAATAATTGAAGACAGAAAAAAAAGATTAAAACCAGCAGTCTTCTGTCTCTTCTTTTCTTTGCCTCAGTAAGAGCTTTGTAGAATACAGCAAGAAGTAGACTGAAGAACATGCAAGGACACTTAAAAGTTAAATAGGAATATAATACCTTTAAAAATGAAACATGAAAACTAGCTTTCCTTTTGCCAGCTAAATCCTGAATTTACTGCCCTGTGCTTCTTCTATTAGCATTGATAATTAAAGCGGAATATGGAATGTATTGTGTTTGATGTTAATAGTGTCATGCTGGCTGCTGCGGGACCCTGGGCCTGATCTCTGTCCCCTCTGCAGGTAAATCTTTGAGTTCACCTTTAAAAAGCACATTAAACATTCTGGAAGAGAATCTTTAAACTTGTGGGTTCTCTGGTGATCTCTTAAGTATCACAAACTCAGATTAGAGGATGGCCTCTTATAATCCTCTGACTACTGCCTGACCTATGATAACAATGGAATGGTATTAAAAAGCCGTAGTATATTACACTTATTATTTTTGCTTTGGCCTGACCTTGGGGATCCACTGGGGCCATAAAGAAAAGATCAGTATGTCAGAGCCAAGTTTTTTGCATGATATGCTTGCTTTTTAAGAAAAAAACCTGAAGTGTTACATTTATTAAAAACACTGACTATAAACAATTTCTTATATTTTATCAAATTAGCATATGACCAAAATAATATTTAATGTATATAAAATTAAATATGTATTTAAACTTCTCTTGTTTGTTCCCTATTGAATTCATTTACATTATATATTTTATGATACTTTGCAGATTGTTTACACTACATATTTCTGTGCTATTTTGTAGATCCTGTATTTAGTTACTTATTTTAAAACCAAATTCTGGGGGTGCCTGGATGGCTCAGTTGGTTGTGAGTCTGCCTTCATCTCAGGTCACAATCTGATCCCTGGGTCCTGGGGTCAGACCCGCCTGGTGGGCTGCTTCTCCCTCTCCCTCTGACCACTCACCTGCCCCCTACAACTCCTTGTGCTCTCTCTCTCTCAAATAAATAAACAAAATCTTTATAAAAAATAAAACAACTAAATTCTGAATTTTGTTTTTCCGTGAATGTCCTTCTGTTCCAAGATCTTCTTCAAGATACATGTTACATCTAGTCCTCTGGTATGTGATAGCTCTTTACTTATTTTTCATGACCTTGACAGTTTCCAGGAGTATTGGTTAAGCATTTAATAGAATATATCTCATTTTGGGTTGTCTGATATTCTCCTCATGACTAGTCTGGGGGTATAGTATCTCTTGTCTTATTTTCCTCTAGGTTAGTTCAACTATCACCTCCTTTTTGCCAAACCAATTTGAAGTTATAACTGTTGTCCTCCACATTTGTTTTCTATTGCTCCATCACGATTACCATAAACTTAGGGGTAAAATAACAGACATTTTTCAGTTCTAGTTCTATAGGTCAGAAGTCCAGGCAGGGATAACTAGGTCCTCCTCTGTCCAGGGTCCCACATGCTAAAATCAGGCTCCTGTCTGGAGTATATTTCTGTGTGTCTGGAGGCTCTGGGGAAAAAATCCACTTTAATGTTCATTCAGGTATTGGCAGAAATCAGTTTCTTGCAGTTGCAGCCACCTGCGTTTGCTGCCACTCACCCCTTCTTGCTTCAAGGCCAGCAAAGGAAACCTCTCTTGAGTTGGAATCCTTTTCACACATGTCTTTCACCAAAAAGAGTCCAATCACTTTTGGGAGCAGCCCTGATTAGGTCAGGATAATCTTTTCTGAAAGCTGACTGTGCCACAGGACATAATGTAATCTTGGGAGGGACTGTCTCATCATATTTACATCTGGCCCCCACTCAAGAGTCGGTGGTTATATAGGGCTTGTACACCAAGGGGCAGGAATCTTGGGGGACACCTTGGAATTTTGGCTACCATGTCTATGACACATAATCTCAGTGCTGGCTAATTAGATGCTCCATGTGGCAAGAACTTGGTAATATTATTCCAAACCCCTGTGTCTTTATCATGAAGGTAGTTATATTTTTGCTTCTGGCCTTACTGAACACATCTGAGAACTGACACAAATTTCTCTGCATCCTGTAATTAGAATAAAGTATTTTTTTTCCTCCTTTGCTATTTCTACTTCCTTGTGAGCTGTATTTTAGAGGGACTTTGAGATTATTTTATTGATTTTTCATTTTTAGTAAAAAACTTCAACAAATCAAATAGAAAATTTCAGCAGGGTTCTGTATTTTAAATGCTGAATTCCATGTGACAAACTCCCTCAAAAGATTAGCAAATCTTTTTCATTAACCAATAAAGGTACAAATCTGGGTTTGTTTACATTATATAGTGCTTTGAAGTATATATTGTTAGTTTGGAATACATAGTAAATAATATAATATAAATAATATAAACCGTAAGAACAGACTGATCTCATATTCATTTTATGAGCAAATCTTTTTTGGAGGAACAGATGCCATCTAAGATTGTTGCTACTCCTGAAAAATACTTATTAAATTGAGAGCTAAACCTATATTGTAAGTATGCACAAGACTAAGATCAAAAGAACAATTTAAACAAGAGGGATCTAAAGGTTTAAAAAAAAGAAGTAATTTTGTGACCTGAGTGTGGAAGCCATGATACTTCTGTGATAGTTTGTACTCCCCCTTATTTAAGCTCCAGTGAGTGCCTATGGGGCTGTCAGAAGCAAATCCCCTGTCCAGTGTTTGGTGGTCCTGCTAACTATTAGAAAGAGTCTCGGCCCAAATAATCTAAAGAGGTCTTTTCTTAGTCACTGTCTTTGAAATGGTTTTCCCATGCCCTTTTACCTTGAGGGGTGTGACCTCACATTTCAGAGGCATTTACTTGAAGGGCACAATTCCAAATCCAAGTCCATGGGGGAAGCCATTTTTGTCTCACCAAGGTACCTTATCCTGGAATTTCCAAAACTAAATAGTGGACCTGGTGGCTGAAACCCACTTCTGCCTCCTTATTACTAGCCTTTCCCTGATCCCTATTGCCTAGCAATTTTCAATTAGGTCTAATACCTTTGTTTACCAACTGGAATCAACCTTCACTTTATCCACATCAGCACCCTACACTTCAGAGCCTTGACGATACTTGTGCATACCTACTAAATGGCAGCTGGGAAACTCTAACTTAGAGGGCATCCAGACATGAAAGGATCTGACTCTTCTTCAATTACTATTTCAAACCTGATTGGCTAGGTTTCTTTTTCCTTGGCATCTTTCATGTCACTTTGGGTGGATCCCAGGATTTCTGGTTTCTTCCAGTTATTAGAAAATTTAGCCCAGTCAAATTCAATTTAAAGGGTGCCTGGGTAGTTCATTTGGTTAAGCGACTGCCTTCTGCTCAGGCCATGATCCTGGAGTCCCTGGATGGAGTTCCTCATCCGGCTCCCTGCTCAACAGGGAGTCTGCTTCTCCATCTGACCCCTCCCCTCTCATGCTCTCTCTCTCTCAATCTCTCTCTTTCGAGTAAATAAATAAAATCTTTTAAAAAATTCAATTTAAAATTGTATCTTACATCTAATTTAGGCCTCGTCTTCATTCCCTCAGAACTTGTAAGGATTCAGGCTTCTAGTCTTGATGAGGGATAGAGCCAAGTTTTGCTCTTTCCTTCCTTCCCTTCTGTCTCCTACCTCTGTCTGGAGTGTTGAGGAGTAGCAGTTAGAAAAGAGTTCAGTCTTTTCATTTACCTAGAAGTAATATAGATCTCTCTTGACTGTTGAGGTTTCTCTAGTTAACATTAACCTTCGGAAGGCCCACTGGAGCCTCATCACTGCACTGAATGTGGTGCAAGCTGAATGCAAGCCAGCTGGCTCTGACTAACTCTTGGGGACCTCCTGCTGGGGCTTTCCCACACCTTCTGAACTATTGACTCATGGGAAACTTAAGCATCTTTGTCATAATGGAAAGCTTGCTATCTCATAGGTCTAGAGGTCATGGCAGCAACTCAGGTACATAACCAGTTTGTCCAACCCAGGAAAGGAGGTAGGTTGCCTTAGGGGTAGTGGGAAAAATTACTCTTTTCCTAGGTGACAATTCCTTTTTCCAAAAAGTCTCTCTCCAACTGTTTCCTCAACTGTTTCAGTTGGAGTGGAAATGGACAGGGCGTGTGAGAGATGACTGGGAGTAGGACAGCCCGTTTGGCTCAGGTCCTCCTGAGTTTCAGACAGGACCTTTGGCTCTCAGTTGCTTGTTGGGTTTTGTTTTTGTTTTTTACAAAAGGTGTGATACTCATGACCTGTTTAACTCCAGTTTTGAATGCAATCTGGGTCATTACCAGACTAAATACAGAATATGCAGTTACATTTGAATTTTGATAAATAAGGGACAAATATTACACAGGGCATACTTACACAGAGTAATTTATGCCCTGTTTATCTGAATTTGAAATGTAACAGAGTATTCGGTATAAATCTTTTTGTAAGATTTTATTTATTTATTTGATAAAGAGAGAGAGAGCAAGACAGTGAGAGGGAACATAAGCAGGGGGAGTAGAAGTGGGAGAAGCAGGCACCCCACAGAGCAGGGAGCCCAATACAGAACTCTATCCCAGGATCCTGGGATCATGACCTGAGCTGAAGGCAGATGTTTAAAGACTGAGCCACCCAAGCATCCTATCCTGTATTTTTGTTTGCTAAATCGGACAACCCCACATTCTAGTTGGCAGTTACAGAGTAGCAGGGAAGTCTCACTCTGTAACTGACTACTTCCCTATGTGCCAGGCCCTGGACTAACCATTTTACAGATTTTGTGTGTTATTTTGCCAGGCAGGTATTATTACTTCCTTTATATAAGGAAAATTATTCAAGGTCAGATAATGTTAGTAAAATATCCGAGATCATTCACAAACACACAACTATTCAGGGCCAGAGGGTGGATTTGAGTCCTTTCTGCTTCATCACACTTCACTATTATTCTTTCCTACCCTCAGACTCAGGAATCCCACACGCTGACGATTATGTTGGATTCAGAGCCGCTTCTCACTCCCACTGGTCATGTCCTCCTACTTGGTTCCATTTTGTTTGCACCATTGATGCAGGTCTACAGTGTATACTAACTTTCTCTTGGGGGTTAGCCCTGATTAAGTGCATGTGGATAACATTAATGCTTTAGTAGCTAACATTCCTTTCTCATTTTTTAACCTGGTGAATTGATTGACAGAGACATAAGGGAAACTTGAAAGCCTTCTCTGCCTCATATTCCCTTGAGTGTAAAGCATGCCCTAGTTAGACCCTATATTTCCTCTCCTCCAAGTCCCACTCACCATATTCTCCAGGGAAAGTGTCCAAAAGGAAAAGAGCTTTCAGAAAACTGAAGGGGATTCTTGTCCATACAACCAGAAGTGCCTCCATGTCCTTTCCAGTTTTTTTTTTTTCTTGCCAAATATCTCTGCCCCTGTGATGCTTTCATCAAAGATTAAAGCCAGACATATAGTTAAAGTAGTAAGGACAGATTTAATCAGTTAAACCATATTGTAATAGCAGAAAGAGTCCAGTGTGATCTAAACTCATTTTGGATTTGTCCAGAGATGACTGGGCATTTTAGAGGGGGAATGGAAAGATAGGGAGGGTGTTGAGTGGGCGTTCAGTTGATTCAGGGAAGTGAAAAATTACAAAAGTGAAAAGTGTAGGTTGATCCATGTGAAATTCATTTGGGTTTGTTAACTGGCACTTATCCAAGGGAGGCTCCTACCCTCCCAGAGATTCAGACACGGGGGCCTCACATCTTCAGATATTGGTTGGAACAAACAGTAAATTCAATTAGAAACTGTGAATTTTCTCAAGCAGGCACTTTAAGGGGAGCTAGGTCGTCCTAGGGAAGTGGGCTTGAGCTATTAGAAACTACATTAGTGTTTGTTCAAGTCTTTTTAGGTCAAGCTTGCAGCCTAGTTGAGAAGAGGGCTCAGATGGGTCTTGCTTGAGTTTGGTAAAGAAGGGATCTTTTCACATCTAAACTTGGAGAGAAGGAGGGATGACTCTGTCTCAGGCTCTACCTTCTCTCTAGAACTAGTTGATTCACTGGGCCAAATCCCTAAATTCTAGCCTATTTTAGCATTTCTATAGTGGTTCTTTTTTCTGGCTTTCTTTCACTGCAGTTTCTTACCACAACCCAGGGATACTACTTGAGAGGGAATGAGTGAGTGAATGGCACTTGGGGTCTAGAATATGAATGATGGATAAATAATAAAAATTTAACACTTCAGCAAACAAATATAAACAGAGTGATTGAAGGGGAAATTAAAAGAATGTAATAAGGAAACAGGTGAGAAGAATGTAACAAAAAGAGAAAATGAATGAGGAAGAAAGATTTATAGCAAAATTTCGTAAAGTCAGATCTTCTAAAGATTTACATCTATTACCTATTTTAAACCAGTATCCAAATATAATTGGCTGTGTACTATGTAGTGATTTATTGGTATTCTCACCACTTCCTCTTAAGTTGTCTGAAAACTGTTTAGCGGAAAGACATGCTGTCTTCTGATGAGTATGTGATGGGTCAGTGCTTTTAGGTGTAGTGTGGAGGTTGACTATTGATTAACACATTATTTATGAGACCATTTTTAAAGAAGCCATGAAAATATATTACACCTTGGCAGATAATACATTATAAATGCTGGAACTTACAGGAATGATGCTTGGTTCTAACCTATCAGGAAGATATGTGTCTTGAGTCTATGGCCATCTTTATGAGGCAATTTAAGGTGGACAATGAAAAGTCCCTTATTTTTTAATTTTGGAGTTTATATACCTAAAGGGTGCTAGATAGTTATGCCAACTCGCGGTATCTGGGTAGCTTTTTTGCTTAAATATCTGACTCAAGCTCAGCTCAGGCCTGGATCTCAGAGTCCTGAGTTCAAGCTCTGCTTTGAGCTTCACAGATGGCTGTGGAGCCTCTTTAAAAAGAAAGAAAAGGAAAAAAAAAGAAGAAGAATGTTATATCAGCTCTGATATTGGGCAAGTCGGTCTTTTAAACCTTGGTTTCCTCAAGAAAATGCAGAAAACAGTGTTTCTATGTAGTAGGAATTAAATAAGATAATGCATTTAAAGCATTTAATACTTGGTTTGAACAACAATAGCTCAGTGATAGTATCATCATCATCATCATCATCATGATTGTTGTGACTAAAGGCACATAGTTTGGGTATGTCCTTCTTAATACGGCAGTACTGCAGTACCATTATTTATGTCATTATTCAAAAGAGCCCTAGCATACTATGACAACTATCTTTACTCTTTCTATACTCATTCACCATCAAAGTCATGAAAGTGGGATTTATATCCAAACAAGAGGTTGATGAATGAGTGTATCCGAATTTTCATTCTGGCTTGCTGCCTATTGCTCTGTGACTTGGGAAAGGCATTTTATCTTCCAAATCTTTTTTTTTTTAATCTGTGAAATGGAACATTTGGAGGAAATAAGTGCAGAAATCTAATCCATTCTAAAAGTTTTATTTTCCATTTAGTTATCTATATTCAGAATCAACTGCTAGAGTAAACGTTTTTCAGCGTTAAGCATAGTCAACATATAGATTACAAATCTGTTGATTTCTTTAGCTCTTTGCAGTTCATATCTGAAGTCTTTATTTTTATTTTTTTATTAACATCTGATGTATTATTTGTTTCATGGAAACAGGTCTATGATTCATCAGTCGTACACAATTCACAGCACTCACCATAGCACATATCCTCCCCAATGTCCATCACCCTGCCACCTCATCCCTCCAGAAACCCTCAGATTGTTTCCTGAGATTAAGAGTCTCTTATGGTTTGTCTCCCTCTCTAGCTTCTCTCCGAAGTCTTTAAAAAGCAGTTGGGATGGCGAAAAGAAGTCTAAAAAGAGGGTTTTATTACTCCACATTTTTAAGAAAAAATAATTTTTATTACAAAAGTTTTATCTATTATATAACACTCACAAAACAGAGGAAGCTATCAAGAAGTGAAATTCACTGTCCACTCTCCCTCTATAAACTCCCTCCAATCTTTCCCCCAAGATAACCACTCTTGACATGAAAAGTATGAAAATCTTAGAAATTTAAGATGTATATAAAAATAAGAAAATAGGACTATGTAACAGGTGCTTTCTCATTTAAGGCTTTTATTCTGGGCATTTAATGGAATCATACAGCATGAACATATCATTTTTAACAGTTGCATAGTATTCTTTAGTAAAATGAATCAACTTATTGAAACAATAAGTAATTAATATTGTTTGTTATACCTCATTATAATAGGCAATGCTTTGGATATTTATTGCTTATTGATACAAGGATTTCTGTTTGATAAATTTGTAGAGATTGGGTTTCTTGTATGGATATGTGAATTTCAATCTTTTATATGTCTTACCAGATTACCCCTGGAAATCTTATATACAGATCTATCTTTGTATTCAACCTTCTATTTCTGAAAATTTAGCACTGAGTGTTATCAGACTTCTAAATCTGGGCTCAGATGGTAGGTAAATGGGGAAAAAAAAGCTATCTTATTTGTCTTTTCATTTTTAAAAATTTATTTGTTCATTTACTTGCTAGTGTATTTGGATATATTTTAGTGTGTTTATTAGGCATAACAACATATTTTTCTCTTTCTTAAAACTTTTATAAAAGCTCATTTTTTTCATAAGTGTATTAACTATCAGTCTGTTGTATACTGCAAATATTTTTTCTTAGTTTTCTTGTAATTTTAGTTTAAGAAACTTAGTTAGGTGAAGTTTAGGAATTTTATATATCAAATCTAGCAGCTTCTTCTTTTATGGCCTCTGACTTTGATGCCCCGTTTAGAATGTTCTTTCCAGTCAAAGATCATAAAATTATTCATCAAATTTTCACTAGGTCCTTTATTACATTTAAATCTTTAATCCATTTGGAATTTATTGTGCTTTCTAAAAAATGCTTGCAGCTATTTTTAATCATTTTTACTTAGATTACTTGAGTTCTATAGTTAGAGGGGAAGAGATCTGAATCAATTAAAAGCCAATAATAAGATACAGTGATACTGGCATTTCAGATGCACACCTGACAGCGAGCATTAGTCCCTGCTGCCTCTCGGCTGGCCGCCTCGGTCACCCATAACAGATCACAAGGGGGAGCCTTCATGCTTTAGTAAATATATCTTATACCTCCCAGGCCACTCCTTTTTCATTTGTAGCTTTCTGTCCAACTGCGATTTGATTCTTTCTTGATCTACAAAAAACAGCAGAATTTGAGGTAGTCAGGAAAAACCAAGACCCCCAAACCTAAAAAAATTGAACAGCATAAGGCAATAATCCTAAAAATTATTAAATGGGGGGCGCCTGGGTGGCTCAGTGAGTTAAAGCCTCTGCCTTCAGCTCAGGTCATGATCTCAGGGTCCTGGGATCAAGTCCCGCATCAGGCTCTCTGCTCGGCAGGGAGCCTGCTTCCTTCTCTCTCTGCCTTCCTCTCTGCCTACTTCTGATCTGTCTCTGTCAAAGGAATAAAAAAAAAAATTATTAAATGGTATTGGAAATATTTTCCTCTGTGTGTAGGAAGATATTTAAAATTTCTTTAATCATTCTCTGGTTTCCCAAACAATCATTGGAATATGCTTCTTTAACAGTGAAATTCTGATCCATATTTAAAGTTGAGGGCTTGAACGAAAAGTAAAATGAGGTGTCAAAATATTATAGGGATTTTTTTTCAGGTGTTATGCAAGCTAGTATATGTATATGATAAACATATATACATATGTACACATATGTATGTGATAACCTGATGAATATTACAAAGGATATCTTCCCACCCCTTATTCATTTACCAATTGGGCCTATTGTTCAATTAATTTCATATGCAAATGTGTTTGAATTTACCCTCTTTTCTTTGTGCCATCCCTTTGCAGAACTCTGTTTTCTATACCTTTGGGGAGCGAAAGTAAATAGAAGGGATGATCCCATTTGTGGCTGATCATCAGTATACTGGTATTTTTCTAATTCCTTTCTTCAGTAAAACCCAGAATTCTATGGAACGGTATTTAACTGGAAGCCACTTGTACTATTTTGTTGTTTGTACTTAACCCTCTAGAACGAGAAATGGGAGTGTGAAACAGTCTCTTTGCCTGGATGTAAAGCATATGCTTTTATGAGTGTTTGGATGATAGAGTAAATGTGAAGTTTTCTTACAAGAGGGTAAAAAGGCTCCCAACTACTGTTAGAGCACATATCCAAGGCTAAACATATGGCCTTGTCATCACAATTTCCCACATTCCCTTTCTAGTGGTTTTAACCTTCTACTTTATTTATTACCCAAAGGCCTTATCTCTCCAGCCTGCTGCTACAGACTGCTAGACTAGCATGCAGTGAAAACTCAAAGTAATGAAACAGGATGATCATAAAATAGAAGGGAAATGGCCACAGCCTCTGTCTGTGTTACAGCCGCCCAGGTTCTATAACCTGAGCCAAACCATGCTAAAGAGACATAAAGTCGCACAGCGCTAATCATGCTTCCATTCCTGTTACGTTTGGTATCACCAGAAGACCTTAGACCTCACGAATGTCAAACCTTTTCACAAACTTCCAGGAAAAGCGTCAGCCAAAGAAAGAAGGGAAGGAAGACCGCTAGAGGACCTTAAATGCTAAGATGCCAATTAAAGGGCAAATGTCAGCTCAAGGGAAGAAATGTCATGCAAATGAAGTATTTGGTGGACTCAAGGTGGCGGACAGTGAAGAGGAAAAGCAATGAATAGTGCTTGGCAGTATGGTCTTGTATGATTTTTTTTCTTCCCTGTGCAGCCTTTAGCAAAGTTATCAAACTAGAGCTTCAGACCTCATCATGAATGACTGGCAGGTGGTTGACTGCAGAAAGTTGGATGACAGCTGAATTAGTACCTTCTAAAAGCTGATTTAAAGCTTTAACCAAACCCTGTGGGTTGTAGTTAATGCCAGGGCATTTCCGGAAGGTCTGTGTCTATCCCTTCTTTCCTCGAGCAGAGCAAAAAAGGGAGTAAGTAAGAAGAACTTGACTCTGAAGTCTGGATGCTATGTATAGTCATCTCCAGAAATGTCCCATCTTTACAAAGCAGCCTAAAGAATTCTGTAACAGTGGTAAGATGGTTTTCAGTCTTAGGTTGACAAGGAATTTTTAAATCATAATATATGGTGTGCATAAAAGATAAATAACTGAGATCTTTAATACATGATTAGTACGTCAATTGATACTAGCATTTTGGAGGCCAACATCTGTCATAATTGAAATGTATTAATCCCTTTGACCTAATTTTCTACATCGAGGAATTTATTGTGTAGAAATGCTAATATAAGTGAATAAAGTGATATGTTCATGATGTTGCATCATTACTTTTAATCATAAAATGAAATACAAATTTAAGCAGATAAATTGAAAAAGTAGTCATTACAAAGAATAAAGTGGAACTCTATAGAGTTCAGTTCCTGGGATCTGCCACTTAGCAGCTGTGTGGACTTGAATAGATTACATTACCTCTCTGTGCCTCAGTTTTCTTATCTGCAAAATGGGCATAATAATGTTATGTATGTCATAGGGTTTTATAGAAGCAAATTGATAATACATTATGCAATTTTTAGATCTTTGGCACATAGTAGACAATAATTACTACCTCTTTAAAGTTACTACTTTTCGTTATTTTTTTTGTATGGGAAAATATACAAGATCAAATAAACAATAAAAGAAAGTTGCAACCGAGCAAAGATAATACTATCCCACACTATCCCACAAAGATAAAACAGCAAAGTAATATTCATTATTTGATGATTTTTGTTATCTTTGGGTCATGAGGTTATGATGGGCTTTCACATTTTACCTTCTGTATTTCTAAAATGTTTGAATTTTACTACTATCAATTCTTATAAGAAGCTTTGTGGCACACAGTAAATAATCACTCCCACTCTCTCATATTTTTTAGCTTCTACAAGGAGTTATCCATGATGTTTCCTATAGTCAGAGGAACTGGTAGAGTTTAGAGTTGAGCATAATGAAAATAGAGCAATGTCTCTCAAACCATTTGTGTGAAGGACCATTTTTTTAATAGTAGACTATTTTTTTAGACCAGTTTCATGTTCATAGCTATGTTAAATGGAAAGTACAGGTATTTTGCATACACTTCCCACCCTCATAGATGCACACCCTTCCCCACCATCAACATCTTGTTCCAAAGTGGTACATTTGTTACAACTGATGAATTTATGTTGACATATTATTCACAGTTTATATGAAGGTACAGAGTCTATGGGATTTTGCAAAGATATAATGGCATGTGTCCACCATTATAGTATCACAAAATAGTTTCACTGCCCTAAAAATCCTTTGTGTTCTGCCTATTTATCCCTCACTCCCTACCCCCAATTCCTGGCAACTATTGATCCTTTAATTGTCTCCAAGTTTTTCTTTACCAGAAGGTCATAGAGTTGGACTCACACAGTATATGGTCTTTTTAGGTTGACTTCTTTTACTTAGTAATATGCATTTAAAGCTCTGCCATGTCTTTTCATGGCTCAGTAGTTCATTTCTTGTTAGTACTAAATAATATTCCATTGTTTGTATATACCACAATTGATATATCCATTCACCTACTGAAGGACATCTTGGTTACTTTCAAGTTTTGGCAATTCTGAATAAAGCTGCTATAAACATTCATTCCTAGAGATGTTGTGTGGATGTTTTTTCAGCTTAGGTTTTTTTTTTTTTTTCTTTTAAGATTCCAATCACTCACAGACTCTTTTTTTTTTTTTTTTTAAAGATTTTATTTATTTATTTGACAGAGAGAGACACAGTGAGAGAGGGAACACAAGCAGGGGAGAGGGAAAGGGAGAAGAAGGCTTCCCGCCAAGAAGGGAGCCAGATGTGGGGCTCCATCCCAGGACCCTGGGATCATGACCTGAGCCAAAGGCAGGTGCTTAACGACTGAGCCACCCAGGCAGACTTTCTAAATCACAGACTTTCTAAAAACAAAAATGAGGGGCACCTGGGAAGCTCAGTAGGTTAAAGCCTCTGCCTTCGGCTCAGGTCATGATCTCAGGGTCTTGGGATCGAGTCCCGAGCCGGGCCCTCTGCTCAGCAGGGAGCCTGCTTCCCTTCCCCTCTCTCTCTGCCTGCCTCTCTGCCTACTTGTGATCTCTGTCTGTCAAATAAATAAATAAATAAATAAATCTATCTTTTAAAAAAATGAATTAGTAGTAAAATGAGTTAAAAACAAAGAAATACAAAATACAAATCATAACTTTTTATTACTAGATTTAACAGACTTGTAATTATTCTTTCAAGTTGGTATAAAAATTATTTCTCTTAATTTCTGCACTTTCTTTGTCTTGGATCAGAAATAGTTTGTGGATTGGCTCCAGTCCACAAACCATAGTTTCTGTAGCATTTATATAAGGAATTCAAGATGCGTGAAGAAAAAAGGCCAGAATATCCCTTCCTCTCATCTTGAAAACATACATGGTCTTAAAGAATCAGTTTTTAGCCCTCTCTGACTCTTGCAGTGCAGTGAACTGCCCATCTTTTTGTTTCCAAAGTGATGCCTGCAGTGTTCTCCGGTTGTGCTGATTCTGGCTGCCTTTAAACATGCTGTTTGGGTATAGATGCTGGCTCCATGGCCCAGATTTGTTGCATAGGGGTAGGCCCATATAAGTAATTCAATTGAAGTTACTAGTTAAATTAATAGAAAAATAGCTTTAACTTAAAAAAAAAAGGAACAGTTATTTTTCCTACTGCAGATTCAGTAAATCAAATAACCTTTAAGTATGAGGTAAAATTCTGTTATTATTTTGTATACCGTAATGTGGATTTATCTTTGCATTGGGTCAGCTTATGCCTCTAGTTTTGTGCTGAGGTTCCTCTTTTCTGTTCAGGGAGTTTTCTCTTATCATTTATTAATTTTAACCAGAAACTATCTTTCTGATATGCCTTGAGGTTGCATTTGGTGCCTTATCCAAACAACACTAAATAACGACCAGGGAAGTAAAGAAGTCTCATGTAATTAAAAATGCTAGGATTATACTTGTGCTATAATTTTCTGATACAAACTTTGCAAGGTAACAAGTCATATGCTTCATTTCCTTCATGGTTGATACCAAATGCTATCACTCAAATAATTCATGTGACGATCCATATGAACGTTTAATTCATCTGAAGGTCTAGCATGAAGACAACAACCCTAAATATTCTGTTTGATGCATTTCTAGACAGAGGCAGTCAAGTTTTCCAGAATGCAAATTTATATTAAGGTTAACTGAATTACTCATTTTTGTTTCTTATGTTGTTTTGCAGTTGTCTTGCAGCAACTCTTGAAGTCTTTGTTTCCCTCTTCAAATCTTTGGTCATTTCTTCTCTTTAGCAGATGTCCTTAGTAATAACTTTATGAGAAGGTCAAAGCTAGCTCTTATTCTCTCCCCTTTTTTCCTCAATATATTTCTCTATGCATGTCTTCAGTCTGGATAATCTTTTAAGTTCTACCTTGACCTCTTAGGCATCACTAATTACTTTTCTCAGTCTTTTCTTTCTTTGACATTTCTAGAGGTTTTTTTTTTTTTTAGAAAGATGGTAACATTTTCTGCATTTTAAAAAAAATTTATTTTTTATAAACATATATTTTTATCCCCAGGGGTACAGGTCTGTGAATTGCCAGGTTTACACACTTCACAGCACTCACAATAGCACATACCTTCCCCAATGTCCCCCTTCTCTCAACCTCCCTCCCCCCAGCACCCCTCAGTTTATTTTGTGAGATTAAGAGTCACTTATGGTTTGTCTCCCTCCCAATCCCATCTTGTTTCATTTATTCTTCTCCTACTCCCTTTACCCCCCATGTTGCACCTCCACTTCCTCATATCAGGGAGATCATAATGATAGTTGTCTTTCTCCAATTGACTTATTTCGCTAAGCATGATAACCTCTAGTTCCATCCACATCGTTGCAAATGGCAAGATTTCATTTCTTTTGATGGCTGCATAGTATTCCATTGTGTATATATACCACATCTTCTGGATCCATTCATCTGTTGATGGACATCTAGGTTCTTTCCATAGTTTGGCTATTGTAGACATTGCTGCTATAAACATTCGGGTGCATGTGCCCCTTCAGATCACTATGTTTGTAAGTTTAGGGTAAATACCCAGTAGTGCAATTGCTGGGTCATAGGGTAGTTCTATTTTCAACATTTTGAGGAACCTCCATGCTGTTTTCCAGAGTGGTTGCACCAGATTGCATACCCATCAACAGTGTAGGAGGGATCTCTTTCTCTGCATCCTCACCAGCAACTGTCATTTCTTGACTTGTTAATTTTAGTCATTCTGACTGGTGTGAGGTGAGATCTCATTGTGGTTTTGATTTGTATTTCCCTGATTCTGAGTGATATGGAACACTTTTTCATGTGTCTTTTGGCCATCTGGATGTCTTTGCAGAAATGTCTGTTCATGTCTTCTGCCCATTTCTTGATTTGTTTTTTGGGTGTTGAGTTTGCTAAGTTCTTTATAGATTTTGGACACTAGCCCTTTATCTGATATGTTGTTTGCAAATATATTCTCCCATTCTGTCAGTCGTCTTTCAGTTTTGTTGACTGTTTTCTTTGCCTTGCAAAAGCTTTTTATCTTGATGAAATCCCAATAGTTCATTTTTGCCCTTGCTTCCCTTACCTTTGGTGATGTTCCTAGGAAGATGTTGCTGCAGCTGAGGTCAAAGAGGTTGCTGCCTGTGTTCTCCTCAAGGATTTGGATGGATTCCTTTCCCACATTGAGGTCCTTCATCCATTTTGAGTCTATTTTTGTGTGTGGTGTAAGGAAATGGTCCAATTTCATTTTTCTGCATGTGGCTGTCCAATTTTCCCAACACCATTTGTTGAAGAGGCTGTCTTTATTCCATTGGACATTCTTTCCTGCTTTGTCAAAGATTAGTTGACCATAGAGTTGAGGGCCTATTTCTGGGCTCTCTATTCTGTTCTATTTATCTATGTGTCTGCTTTTATGCCAGTACCATGCTGTCTTGATGATGACAGCTTTGTAATAGAGCTTGAAGTCCGGAATTGTGATGCCACCAACTTTGGCTTTCTTTTTCAATATCCCTTTGGCTATTCGAGGTCTTTTCTGGTTCCATATACATTTTAGGATTATTTATTCCATTTCTTTGAAAAAAATGGATGGTATTTTGATAGGGATTGCATTAAATGTGTTGATTGCTTTAGGTAGCATAGACATTTTCAGAATATTTATCCTTCCAAACCAGGAGCATGGAACATTTTTCCATTCTTTGTGTCTTCCTCAATTTTTTTCATGCGTACTTTATAGTTTTCTGAGTATAGATTCTTAGCCTCTTTAGTTAGGTTTATTCCTAGGTATCTTATGGTTTTGGGAGCAATTGTAAATGAGATGGACTCCTTAATTTCTCTTTCTTCTGTCTTGTTGTTGGTGTAGAGAAATGCAACTGATTTCTGTGCATTGATTTTATATTCTGACACTTTACTGAATTCCTGTGCAAGTTCTAGCAGATTTGGAGTGGAGTCTTTTGGGTTTTCCACATATAGTATCATATCATCTGTGAAGAGCGATAGTTTGACTTCTTTGACAATTTGGATGCCTTTAATTTCTTTTTGTTTTCTGATTGCTGAGGCTAAGACTTCTAGTACTATGTTGAATAGGAGTGGTGATAATGGACATCCCTGCCATGTTCCTGACCTTAGTGGAAAAAATTTCACTTTTTCTCCATTGAGAATGATATTTGTGGTGGGTTTTTCATAGATGGCTTTGATAATATTAAGGTATGTGCCCTCTATCCCTACAATTTGAAGAGTTTTGATCAGGAAGGGATGCTGTACTTTGTCAAATGCTTTTTAGCATCTATTGAGAGTATCATATGGTTCTTGTTCTTTCTTTTATTAATGTGTCGTATCACATTGATTGATTTGCAGATATTGAACCAACCTTGTAGCCTTGGAATAAATCCCACTTGGTCGTGGTGAATAATCCTTTTAATGTCTTATTGGCTAGTATTTTGGTGAGTATTTTTGCATCTGTGTTCATTAAGGATATTGGTCTGTAATTCTCTTTATTGATAGGATCCTTGTCTGGTTTTGGGATCAAGGTGATGCTGGCCTCATAAAATGCATTTGGAAGTTTTCCTTCATTTCTATTTTTTGGAACAGTTTCAGGAGAATAGGAATTAGTTCCTCTTTAGATGTTTGGTAGAATTCCTCCGGGAAGCCATCTGACCCTGGGCTTTTGTTTGGAGATTTTTGATGACTGTTTCAATCTTCTTACTGGTTATGGGTCTGTTCAGATTTTCTATTTCTTCCAGGTTCAGTTGAGGTAGTTTATATGTCTCTAGGAATGCACCCATTTCTTGCAGATTGTCAAATTTGTTGGCATAGAGTTGCTCATAGTATGTTCTTAAAATTGTATTTCTTTGGTGTTGGTTGTGATCTCTCCTCTTTCATTCATGATTTTTACTTATTTGGGTCCTTTCTCTTTTCTTTTTGGTAAGTCTCGTCAGGGGTTTATCAATCTTATTAATTTTTTCAAAGAACCAGCTTCTAGTATCGTTGATTTGTTCTATTGTTTTTTTTTTTTTTTTTTTTTTGATTTCTACTTCATTGATTTCTGCTGATCTTTATGATTTCTCTTCTCCTGCTGGGCTTAGGGTTTCTTTCTTATTCTTTCTCCAGTTCCTTTAGGTGTAGGGTTAGGATGTGTACTTGAGACCTTTCTTGTTTCTTGAGAAAGCCTTGTACTGCTATATATTTTCCTCTCAGGACTGCCTTTGTTGTGTCCCACAGATTTTGAACCGTTGTATTTTCATTATCATTTTTTTTCATGAATTTTTTCAATTCTTCTTTAATTTCCTGGTTGACCCATTCATTCTTTAGAAGGATGCTGTTTAGTCTCCATGTATTTGGGTTCTTTCCAAATTTCCTCTTGTGATTGAGTTCTAGCTTCAGAGCATTGTGGTCTGAAAATAAATAGGGAATGATCCCAATCTTTTTATACCAGTTGAGTCCTGATTTAGTACTGAGGATGTGATCTATTCTGGAGAATGTTCCATGTGCACTAGAGAAAAATGTGTATTCTGTTGCTTTGGGATAAAATGTTCTGAATATATCTGTGATGTCCATCTGTACCAGTGTGTCATTTAAGGCCTTTATTTCCTTGTTGATCTTTTGTTTGGATGATCTGTCCATTTCAGTGAGGGGAGTGTTAAAGTCCCCTACTATTATTGTATTATTGTTAATGTGTTTCTTTGATTTTGTTATTAATTGGTTTATATAGTTGGCTGCTCTCACGTTAGGGGCATAGATATTTAAAATTGTTAGATCTTCTTGTTGGACAGACCCTTTGAGTATGATATAGTGTCCTTCCTCATCCCTTATTATAGTCTTTGGCTTAAAATCTAATTGATCTGCTTTCTTTTGATTTCCATTAGCATGGTAAATTGTTTTCCACCCCCTCACTTTAAATCTGGAGGTGACTTCGGGTTTAAAATGAGTTTCTTGTAGGCAACATATTGATGGGTTTTGTTTTCTTATCCATTCTGATACCCTTTTAATCCATTCTGATTTTATCCATTCTGATATCCATTCTGTGTCTTTTGATTGGGGCATTTAGCCCATTAACATTCAGGGTAACTATTGAGAGATATGAATTTAGTGCCATTGTATTTCCTGTAAGGTGACTGTTACTGTATATTGTCTTTGTTCCTTTCTGATCTACTATTTTCAGGTTCTCTGTTTGCTTAGAGGACCCCTTTCAACATTTCCTGTAGAGCTGGTTTGGTGTTTGCAAATTCTTTCAGTTTTTGTTTGTCCTGGAAGCTTTTTATCTCTCCTTCTATTTTCAATGATAGCCTAGCTGGATATAGTATTCTTGGCTGCATGTTTTTCTCGTTTAGTGCTCTGAATATATCATGCCAGCTCTTTCTGGCCTGCCAGGTCTCTGTGGATAAGTCCGCTGCCAATCTAATATTTTTACCATTGTATGTTACAGACTTCTTGTCCCGGCCTCTTTCAGGATTTTCTGTTTGTCACTAAGACTTGTAAATTTTACTATTAGTTTATAGGAGGTGGACCTATTCTTATTGATTTTGAGGGGTTTCTCTGAACTTTCTGGATTTTGATGCTTTTTCCCTTTGCCATATTATGGAAATTCTCTCCAAAAATTCTCTCCAATATACCTTCTGCTCCCCTCTCTCTTTCTTCTTCTTCTGGAATCTCAATTATTCTGTTGTTTCATCTTATGGTGTTACTTATCTCTCGAATTTTCCCCTCGTGGTCCAGTAGCTGTTTGTCCCTCTTTTGCTCAGCTTCTTTATTCTCTGTCATTTGTTCTTCTATATCACTAATTCTTTCTTCTGCCTCATTTATCCTAGCAGTGAGAGCCTCCATTTTTTATTGCACCTTATTAATAGCTTTTTTGATTTCAACTTGGTTAGATTTTAGTTCTTTTATTTCTCCAGAAAGGGCTTTTATATCTCCTGAGAAGGTTTCTCTAATATCTTCTGTCCCTTTTTCAAGCCCGGCTAGAACCTTGAGAATCGCCATTCTGAACTCTAGATCTGACATATTACCAATGTCTGTATTGATTAGGTCCCTAGCCTTTGGTACTGCCTCTTGTTCTTTTTTTTTTTGTGGTGAATTTTTCCACTTGCATTTTGTCCAGATAGGAGTATATGAAGGAGAAAGTAAAATACTAAAAGGGTGGCAAAGACCCCAAGAAAATATGCTTTAACCAAATCAGAAGAGATCCCAAATAATGAGGGCGAGAATGGGGATAAAAAGAGGTTCAGAAAAAAAAGGAAACAATTAAAAAAAAGAAAATGAATAAAGAAAAAATATAAAAAAGTAAAAAAAAATATATATGTTAGATATACTAGTTAAAAACATTAAAAAGAAAAGGGTAAAAGTTAAAAAAAATCTAGCAGAAGAAGAAAAAAATTGAAAAAGAAAAAAAAATTAAATTAACTGCAAGACTAAAGAATCATGATGCGAAAGCCATGAATTCCGTGGTTTGCTTTCTCCTCCTCTGGAATTCCGCTGCTCTCCTTGGTATTGAAACTGCACTCCTTGGTAGGTGAACTTGGTCCTGGCTGGATTTCTTGTTGATCTTCTGAGGGAGGGGGCTGTTGTAAGGATTTTCAAGTGTCTTTGCCCCAGGCAGAATTGCACTGCCCTTACCAGGGGCCGGCTCGGGTTTGCTTTCGGGAGCTTTTGTTCTCTGAGCGCTTTCTGTAGAGTTCTGGAGTACGGGAATGCAAAGGTGGCCTCCCAGTCTCTGGCCCGGAGGAGCCAAGAGCTTGGGGCCCCACTCCTCAATGCGCCCTCAGAGAATAGTGCCCATTTACTCCTGTCTCCCTGGCCTCTGGTTGTGATCTGAGCTCACCGAGCCTGCGACTGGTTCAAGGTAACGCCAAGCTGAGAGCTCACTCCTCGGCTCTGTCTCTGTAGCCAGCTTCCCCGTTCTAATACCTGCAAGTTCTGTGACACTCAGACACCCCCAATCCTTCTGTGACCCTCCGGGACCCGAGGCCATGCTGACCCCACATGGGCTTCACCCTGGTTTAGCCTCTGGAGTGATGTCCCTCAGCAGAACAGACTTTTAAAAGTCCTGATTTTGTGCTCCATTGCTCAGCCGCTTGCTGGGAGCTGGCCCCCTCCCCCCATAGTCTATCTTCCTGTCACTTTGGATTCGGGTCTCCGCCAGTCCTGCCTTTCAGAGTGGTTGATTTTCTGTTTCTAGAGTTGCTGTTCTTCTCTTCGATCTCCCTTTGGATTTGTAGGTGTTTGCAATCTTTAGATAAGCTATCTAGCTGATCTCCTGCTACCTGAAGTAGTCTCAGCCTGCTACTTCTTCGCCATCTTGACTCTTCCTCTCCAGATTATTACTTCTTACTTGAGATCCTTCTCTGATTTTCATGATATTACATTGCCCCTATTTCCTTAAAATCTTAAGATATCTGTTTTCTAATTTCCTTCTCTGACTTTTGCTCATCCTGTCTTGTTGCACAGTGTTTTAGACTAAGGTAGTAGTGTAAAGAGGAAAAGATGGAAATAATTTGATCTGACAATGGTCTGGAGGCTTGGTTAACAGGACTTCCTGATGGATTTGATAAGAATAAAGTGAAAGGGAGGAATCAAAGATGAATTCTAAGTTTTTAGCTTGAGCAACTGAATAAATATAGTTTCATTTCCTGAGAAAGAGGGAAGATAAAATTGAGAGAAATCAATAATCAATAATTCCATTTAGATGATATTAAGCCTGAGAAGCTTTGTAGACATTTAAGTAGATCTGTCAAGCTAGCAGTTGGATATACCATCTGGAGTCCAGGGGAAGAATCAGGTGATAGATATACATTTAGGAGTCATATTCATACAATGATATCGATGAGGTAGTCTGTGGATGTGATTCTCAACATTAGTGTACACCAGAATCAAATACAGGGCTGTTTTATTAAAATGCAGATTGTTGGCCCTACCCAAGTAGTTTCTGATTTGGTAGCATTTTAATGGGGTTCAATAATTTCATTGCTAATTTCCCCAGATGATGCTATGACTGCTGGTCCCAGGACTACACTTGAGAATAACTGATGAGAACAGAGGCTATAGTTGAGGAAAGAAAGAGAAGAGGGCTAAAATATTAGGAGCATATGCCACCATTTAGAAGCTTTATAGAGGAATTCTGTAGGAAAGGCCATTTCAGGTGGGAAGTAATTTAGAACATAGTGACATAGAAGCTAAGAGTGAAAGCGTTGCAGGAAGGAAGAATCTTGTTGAGGAAAGTGACTAGCTTGTTAAGGATGGCTCTTCAAAGAACTGTGTCCCAAGAGACTTAGACCCCAAGACCACAAATAAATAGCCTTTTGGACTATATTCCAATTGGACTGTAAACTCATCAAGTCATTTAGAACTTACAACTGAAGAGGAAATAAAAACTCATTCTTTTATGCACTTGGACTGTAAACTCATCAAGTCATTTAGAACTTACAACTGAAGAGGAAATAAAAACTCATTCTTTTATGCACTTCAGACCATCTAAACTCTCACCCCTATCCCATCTACTCTGGGTTCCTCCAGTGGGCTATGCATGTTCCCATCTCCATGCTCTTACTTATAATGTTTCCTCAGCATAAAAAGGAAATTTTACCATCAAAATGAAATTCAAAGTCTCCTTCTGCTTTCTTCAATGTCCCCAGGCAGAGTGATACTGTTCCTTCCTTGGTATTTCCTCCATATTTTGTGTGTGTGTGTGTGTGTGTGTATCAAATATTATGTATATGTAGTATTCTTTCTTGGTTGGAACAAAATTGTCCAAATGTAGCTCAGATTACTCAGGATATTTGCCCCAGAGTGGGTCCCAGGCAATTCTTCTAAGTTGAGAACTACTGATTTGTAATGTAAACTTCCTGAGAGCAGGGCCAGTGATTTATTCACTTTAATGGACAGGTGATATATATATTTGGACCTTAGGCAGAACAAGCCTGTGAGGAGGCAGAGTAGGTGAATAAATTATAGTATGGTGTGATTATGATTCCCTCATGTTTCCACACAATTACAGATGTGCATTTGAAGTAACCAACACTGAAGTCATTTCATCTTCAGATCTCTAGAAGGTTCTTATTCAGATACACAATTTCCTAGTAGTACTTTAGTTCAGATTAGTTTATCAGATGAACCCTAAAAGAATGGACTTGAGGTGAGTGAATTTTAGAGAGTGCCATGAAATCAATGGTCTCAGGGGGTAGACAAATGAGATTGAAATTTGGGGTTCTACATGCCAACATAACTACTTTAAGGTTAGCAAAATTTGGAAGGAGAGACATTAGGAGGGCAAATGCAAGAGCCAATGGTCTGTTAAAATTTTTGGTGAGGGGCAGCTTAAATTCTAATATTTGAACTGCAGTTATGATGCATGATCCAAAAATGTGGTGTTAGTGTCTAATTTCCTTTAGTCCATATTTTGTTATGATGAGAAAAGGCCCTCTATGTCAAAAATACAAATATAACAGAAGAACCCTACTTTTTAAAGTTGATCTAACTACTTTGTCTCAAGGATAATTATAAAGGAAAATCAGTAAAAAAGTAGAGATTTACCAAAGACTTTCCAGACCTATTTCATCTCATAGTTTAGATGCATGTTTTTCCTTTTGATGATAATTCTTACTGAATTATATTTACCAACGTAGTGCACGTAGTCAGGGAGTTAAATTTAGTTGACAACCTACAAATTAATTGATAAAACTAAAATGTGAGTTATAATCCAGGGATTGTAGACATTTGTGAATGTTTGTATTGTTGTTGTTCCAAATTCCTTGCCACAATCACATAATAAATTATAGTATTATATTAGGTTATAGTAGGTTGGATACAGACAAGAAAGTGTTAATAAAATTTGACTGAGTAAATTTAAAGATCAAAGAAAGTGTTAATAAAATTAACACTTGTCTGTAAAAATATAGACAAGAAAATGTTAATAAAATTTAACTGAGTAAATTTAAAGATCAAATTGGCTGTATTCTAAGATTCATAAATTGGGCATCATCCCATTTAGCAGATAGGAAAGAGTTCCAAAGGGCTGTAGAAAAAGAAAAGTTTTAAAGACAGGAAGGGGGCTAGAAAAGGAAATGTTTTTAGCAAAGAATGCATTGTTTCAAGTAAGTTCCCTTCCTAAAGAGCATAAAAGTGTCTAGTGGCAGTTTTCCTCAATAATGATGACCATTACAATTTCAGATTCACTGGTTAAAGGTTATATTCCTGGGAGAAGCTGAAGCCACAGTTAGGGTAAGTATTAAGTCCTGGTTTGCTAACATAGAGCTTAGCATAAGTGACTCCATTTTGGGCTTATTGTCTCTTTGTAAACAGGAGTTATTAGAAAAATTAACAGAAGTTCAATAAATATTCTGGGCTTAAGCAAGAATCAGTGGGATAATATCCAAGCAAAGCACTTTATAAACCATAAAGTATTATGTAAATATTTATTGTAAGAAAGTATGAGAGAAAATTTATCATGTGATTGTTTATTGTTTGCATGACCCAAGGCACTCCGAAGCAATACTCTTCAGCTAGTAAAAGTGATACCTTTTTGATGTAGAGGCCATACAGACAGTGAATAGAAATTGACATGATTGTTACTGATTTCATTGCTGTGTAAATACTAACAAAATTGTTGTCATACTGGTAAGCCAGCTAGTCCATCAAACAAATTTAATGCACTTTATAGAACATTGTAAGAGCGCTGAACCAAGTGTAGTAAAGGAGTCAGTTTTAATAGAAACAGACACTATGTTTCTGTCCTTTAATAGCTTACGATTTAAGAAGAGAAAGCAGAAAGAAAGCTCATAAATGAGTATCAAAAGTATTTGTACTTATAATCGTATAGTCAACTCTGGTTATTCAAAATGATGCATTTAATTCTGTAAAAGTAATTATTCAGTTCTCACTGCTATTTAGCTCCCTCCATCCCAAAACTGTCTGAATGTCCCTGTATTCAGTTCACAATCATTCCATTATTGCCAGATTGCCTTATCAACACTTTTTCTTGTCCGTATAGATTATTATGTCTGCCCAAAAGATGCTGTCATTCAATCTTAATGTTTTATTTTGAGTACATATAGTTGGATGTTGTACTGACTGTAGAAGGAAGTAGCTCATGAGAGTTTGGGGACAATAAGAGGCCTTGTTGGAGACTGGTAAAATATAAGTTTTATGTATATGTGTGCATTTTGTTCTTTTTTTAAATCTTTTACTGGTGTTATTGTTACTTAGTTTAATTAAAATTATAGCTTAAAAACTAGCCATTTCTTTAAAAAAATTACTGTTATTTACTATTTGTACCTAATCACAAAAAATTAAGTAGCGGATTGTTGAGTACAGTGTTATGTTTTAAATGCTGATATTACCTAATTTTGATCAGTTTGCTTCCCTTGTTTGTGTGCATTTTAAAATAACCTCATAATTGTGTTGATTTGCTGAGCTGGCTTCCCCTTTGCTTTCTGTTAAAGAGTGGAAAATGAGGTTTAAATCTTGTTAAAATTACAGAATTTTCTTTCTCTCTAGGCTCTTTACTCCAAAATAATCTGATTTTTTTTTTCCTAACTCATTTATGGTCCCTAAATAATTATTATGCCAAATGAGAAGTGACTTTTTTTTTTTTCAAGTTGAAAGGGGAAAAATTTCCCCAATAGTGTTATGGCTATGAAGAACTGGGTGTTTTAACATTTTTTTTGAGGGAATGAGACGAGTCTGTGTTCTTCACATTGAGAGCAGAGGGACTTGCCAATTGAAGTGGGTTTGATTGATCTGCGTAAGACAAAAAAACACATATTCTGACAAAGTGTTAATAAACTCTCTCCAGCAGTTGTAGGCTCTTTTCAAGATCTTACCATTTGTTTTTGAAGTAATGAAATTTACAGAGAACTATTATAAGGTTCTAATTGAATTTCACAGAAGCAGCCCTGGTGTGACCCAAAATGGGGGTAAAAAAACTCAGCTCACAAAACCCCACACAGTGAAGCAACTCTCTGCAGAATCATTGATTAAGAACATGAAGTGGAAAAGAGAGGCCTAACTCTCAAATAATTACCCTCGTTAATGAACACTTTTAAGATATGGCGTGTTGATGTTGATAACTTCTGTGGGACATAGGGAGACGATGAAAAAGATTGGCAGCTATAAAAGAGAAGTGTTTATTAAAACACCTTTTAAATAGCTGTAGGATATAATAAAAATATATCTTTAAAGGAACTTATTAAAACAGAGCCTCGATGGCATGGATAATTTCACCACCTACAGCTTTCACAAAACTTTCTTGGCTTTTGTGACAGCTTTTACACACTTCGTGTACACCTCAACATCTGACATCTATTATGTGCTCTTTCCATTTTGATGGGCCACATTAAAAGAAGTTTATGACACATATACTAACAGGAAGGTGGCCATCTTTCAGCAAACACTGATGCATTTAAGACATTTTCCTTAAATGTTCTTCCAGATAGCCAGTGATCACAAGTGGACATGTAAACACCTGATCCTGTAGATAATAAAATAATTTTACCTGTGAATTTATTGGTTTATAGAAAGTTTCCATCCATTGTCTCTTGGTCTTCACAATAATTCTATAGGGAATGGAAGGCAGGTAACAGTATTCTTAATTTTCATTAAAATTAAAGCTAAGAGATGAAGAGACTTAGACTAGGTCTCACAAACTTGCACAACTTTACCCCATGTATAAGTGGGAGAGTGGGGATACAAACTCAGTATTTTGGCTACAAGGTCAATAGTGTATCTATCACCTTATAGTGGTGTCATGACGGTCAAATGAAATGATGTGCACAGCCCTTAGGCCAGGTCCCATCATAGGCCGAGTGCTTGGTGTATGTTACCTGTCATTATCACCACTGTTGTTATTTGACACTCTTTGCATATGAAAAACACCATTAAAATCTCTACATGTTTAATTGATAAGTTGTAGTATAAATAATGCTCTGTAGGTAACATAAACAGTACTAGTGTTTGAGGCTCTTTGGCAAAGAAATATGATTAATAACCAGCCTCTTTCCATTTAAACCTCTGTGATATTTCAGTGGTTTCATTGGTTCAAAATTAGATACACGAACAGAGGATAGTCTCTGTATCTGTACCAATGCCACCTCAAAATCCTCAAACATTTGACTCTTCTCAGGCTCTCTTCTCTTTGGGATCTGCCATGGCTTAAGGGTTCATGTGGGTTTGAGGGTTTTGGGGAGGTACACAACTTGACCCTTTCAGTACTATGGGGTGAAACAGCCACTGAGTTGTAGTGGGTCGTTTCCCAGGCGGTGTCTGTGCCTGCTTCTTCTGTGTGTGCTATTTGCTGTGATATGATTGTTCAGAGCTCCGAGTCCTGGGAGAGAGGCTGAAGTGGATGTGTGTGTGTGTGTGTGTATTTTCTTTTCTTTTCTTTTTTTTTTTTTTGAGTCTCTGGAATACAGAGGGTGAACTGAACAGCCTTTCTGCAGTAAATCGTAAGGATTATAGGCTAAGCTGGTGGTTGCCTTGGAAATTGACCTGTGTTGAGCTGTGGAAATACCCAACATGTGTGTGGTCTGTGCCTAATGGACCAGGAGGCAACCTTGGCTACTTAACTTGCACAGGTGATTACTATAAATAAAACATATGATTACTAAAATTAATTTACTTTGGTTTAGATCAGGTAAAGCTATTATGACCAAACAATTTCCTATTTTTATATTATGTTATAATAGACACTGAATCTATTATTTTTGATGATCAGACGTAACAATGAACAACTAGTGGCCAGATGTGCTGTTTTTCTAGTGTGTGACTTTAATTTGAACATCAGAATTCTGATGGTAGGACCTATGGGACAGAGACTTAAACTGCTATCAGGGCCCCGGAATCCTTAAAGGGAAGATCAGGAGAGAAGATGCTCTTCTCTACTCCTTTGGGAAGTGCAAGAAGAGTGACCCAGACCTCTGCCCTTATCCATAGAAACAAAGAGAACAAAAGAGGGCAGAGATTCAGGCTTTCCCCTCCTTTGATTTTATAAAATTATTTTGCCTCTACCGCATGGCCTCAAAATGAAATCCAAGCTTTCTTCAAGAAGCAGTCAGGACCAAAAAAAAAAAAAAAATTGTTTGATAGTTTCAGGCTTAATAACTCAAGATAGAATTAAGGAAAAAAAGGAGGAGGTGGCATTACTTTTATAGAAAAAAGCATTACCTAACTGGCAGAGATAGCTGTTTGAAAGTCACTTTATTACTCTAAGTCTCAGCATACATTTGCTTGTTTTAATACCAGAAATATATTTTTTGAAAATAATAAATGAATAGATAAGTAGAATTTAATGTGTAAGCTAAGGAACTTGTACTGGTGAACAGAACTAGTATTTCTCCTTTGAACAAAATTAGTATTCTGTTTCCCGGTTAAAGAAGAAGAAATCATTTTCAGCTCTTCTCCTACTTTAAAACGTATTTTCTGACACTATTAATGGATTCAGGTTTCAGAAGCATTATATAATTCATGGAGCTGGTGTAAATAGTAAGGATTTCCATATCTAGTAGCTGTTGAAGTGGTTCAGTCATGACTGAGAAAGTCACCCTGGCTCAGAAGTGTTTTCATAAAGATTTGATCCCCATCAAACACCTTTAATGAAAATCTTCCCCACATCATCTCATATCATCAAAAAGTATTTATTTAGTGTCCGTTTGCAAATGAATCTGCACTGGATAGTTTTCAAACAGGCTGAGCAGCTGTACTCTATACTGTCTGCTGGAAATTTACAGTAAATTATCCTGGGGATAAAAGAAAAATAACCCCAAATAATTTTTTTTTTTTGGAAAGACAAATGATACCTTAATTGGCAGTCTTATGATTGGGTCTGAAATGCTATGGCCTTTTAATTTGAAATGGCATATGCAGACTCCGGTGCTGCAGAGATGCGAATAAAGAGACAGTTGTATATCCTCAGATTAATGCTTGGGAGCCCCATACCTGACAGTCATGTAAGGATGTGTGGCAAGCAGGGCAGGAAAACCAAAGGGTCCATGAAGGCTGCACATCCTAGTGCTTCACAGGGTGTTTTTTTCCTTTAGATGTGGTAGGAATACTCATGATAAGCATTGCTAAATGAAGATCTTAGCTATAGAGACGATGCATTGAAAGCAGGTTCTGAATCTTCTTCTTTGTCCTCAAAAATGTCTGGGCCTTGGGTGACAAAAAATCAGCTCCACTCATCATCTCCCAGTGTGGCTACTTAGGTAAAAAAAAAATGTGGTCTTGGTAATGGGTAGGCATGACAGAATCAAAACTTTATAGGACTGAAATTTATAATTTTTGGAGTCCTCTTTAAGAAAAATAATCTTATATATATATTGCTTCTGCAAAATTTCAAAAAATAGATGAACATGTGAAAACATTGTAGGTCCCCTCCCAGGGTTTGGACAAAACAGGAGAAAGGGAAGGGCATTGAAATTTAACCTTCATCATCCTAGAGGTAAAGCTCCCTCTGCTTCTGGCATACTGGGAAGGTTAAGATACTAAGACAATTTCTTTACTCCTTGACAGTCTAGGGTCCCATGTTAAGCCACTGATTGATTCACTTATGTGTGGTCTGCAAAGTTATATGTCTGCACTCTTGCCCAAGGCATTGATGTAGTATCAAAGTTGGCTTACCCACAGCTTGAGTTTTTTAGGTCTGACCAATTAGTGCCCTTGTATCCTCTGTTGTATAAAAGAAAATAAAACAAAGTGTTAGATGAGAAGTAAAATCCCTAAGTGATATTTATTTACTTAAGCTTGGAAAATCTGGCAAGGAGGAGGAAAAAATACTCCTGAGTATTTGGGTATGAGAACATTGAAAATAGTCATTATGGGGTGTGTGAAAACTCTCAACGAAAGCACTGTGGTTTGCATTTGTATTCAAGATTGCAATTCCAGACTAGCTTTTGTGAGCTAAAGAGGAGTTTTACCATTTTAACTGGTGAGATAAATCCTTATTTGGTTATCACAATTTTGAGTCTTGGAGAACAGGTTCACTTTTAGTTTGTTTTCTAAGAATAAGCCTTTGCAGTAATAATAATGGAATGGAAATAAAATGGTTTAGGAAAAAAAAAACCCCAAACTGGTACCTATCCATTTTTTTAATGTGAATTTCCTGTACACCATGGTCAGCTATCTATAATTTGCTGGGATAAAAGTAAATTACATCTTTTCTAAATTCTCAGTTTCCTGCTAGTTTTATGAGGTTGGAATAAGTACAGCTCAGTTTAGAACTCAAAGACAGTTTTCATTGTGTATGTATGTATGTATTGGCTTCCTTATCAAAAACAATGGTTGTAACATATCATAGTAATTATGACAGCAGTGATTTATGGGATAAATGTTAGACCTGTGAGGTGGGTACAGTCTTTTGTGCCCTGCCAGATCCACCCTCCTCCCCTTTTTTTTTCCAGATCACCTTTACTGGGCTGGTGCACCCATCCCCACATGCTGTGAGTGTTGACTGCCCAGCACTCATGACTACATTATTTTTTTACTTTTGGCTAATAAAAGTCTCCTTACTTCTGGTTGGTACAACCCATGGGGTTCAATTCATGCTCCCAAGCTCCCTGTGGAACTAGATTGAAGCTACATCATGGTCCAGCTTCTTCCCCTGCCCTATCTGTTTCCTTTAGTTTCTCAAAACCACTACCTCAATTGGCCCAAGAAAATCCATTTCAAGTTCTGCTTCTAGATAGACTTTATCAAGTTGCTTCGTATTTCCACTCAAGATTTTGATGAATGGCAGTGAAAAAAAGTAGAAGAAAAGATAAATAGGGGGTGCAATTCTATAATTTCAGTATTTACGATGGCTGACTAGCAAGCAGCAAAATGAACTTTTAAATTAAATATGGAATAATTTTCCATAGTTCTTGGAATCAAGCCAACACAATGCCCTTCTAAGAAGTGAATTTTGCCAGTCATTTTGAAACCAAGCTGTACATTCTGGCATGGTTTGACATTTGCCCCCTGGTCAGGGTCAGGCATTCTGTGATACCAGACAGCCAATTTCAAGCATTGCTGGAGCCACAAAATGAGCCATTCGTATGACAACAGAAGCCTTTGAAAAGGCAGGTGAAGCAGGATGCTTGGGTTTCTCTTGGCAATTCTGCAGTAGGGCCAAAGCCAGATGCCAAGCTGTTTATCCGTCTGCTGTTGACTCCACTCTGAATTAGCTGAACAGGGCACAACACCTGTTGATTTAGGAACAGTTCTGAAATGAGTAAATGATCTTTTATGAAGGCCAGACATAAAGTCATGATATCAAGATCACTGATATTAATATTACATTTTTGGTGTTCAAAGGATCTTTCTCAGTATTGCAGAACAGCATGCAAAGGGCTTGTAATTCATACCCTAAAAGACCATTTTGGAGGCAAGCTTTGGAAAAACTTGCTGTGAGGTAACAGATGTTTTCAAAAGGTAGTCAAATTAACTTTTTCCTCCCATTTCATATTTGAAAGTGCAATGACTCCATGAAGTGAGCTGTGTGTCTAGAAGGTTGAGTTCCAGAAGAGAGATGCAGGAGATGAGGCTAGATAGAAATTAGGCAGAATTGGGGCATTTGGGTGGCTCATGGGTTAAAACCTCTCCTTTCAGCTCAGGTCATGATCCCAGGGTACTGGGATCAAGCCCCGCATTGGGATCTCTGCTTGGCAGGGAGTCTGCTTCCCTCCTCACCCCCCTAGCCCCGCGGCCTACTTGTGATCTCTGTCTGTCAAATAAATAAATAACATCTTAAAAAAAAAAAAAGAAATTAGGCAGAATAATGAAAGACTCCATAAGTCCATATTTTGGATCTTATGCTGAACAGAGTGAAGTCATTCAAGGGTTTAAGCATGGAAGCTATGATTATACTTGCATTTTAGTAAATGAGCTTTCGTGTAAACATTATGTCATCGGAACCTTAAAATAACTCTAACATAAGAAGGTTTGACATTATTCACTCCATTTCACATGGGGAAAATGAGGTATGGTGACATTCTGTCATTTGACTAACATCATACAACTACTTGGTGGAGTGAAGACTCAGTCTCCAGTTCTGATTCCAGATCCTACCATGAAACTTACATGAGTGGTCACAGTAGAAATCAAACAAAAGTTCCATCTGAGAGAGCAGACCATGTCCTCAACTGAAATTGATGAAAGAGGAATATAGCATTACAAAAAAAGATCAAGGGAGAGATAAGGGTTGAAGATATTGATGTTTCAACTACATTAAATTCTCACACAGAAACATCTACATTGCTGTCAACTGTGTGGGAAGGAAAATGGTGTATATTTCTTTGCAATGGCAGTTGTCACACCCAAGTGCACACAGACAGACCATAGACTATTTTCCTGAATTACAGGAAGAAGCCCACATGATTTTATAGAAGCAAATGTAAAGATAATATTCTACTTTATTTCTAGACTGTTTGTCCAGGATCAACCCTCTACATGAAACGTAAAGGTGTCCACAAGTAATGGAAAATTTTTATTTTCAAACCAGTAGATTTCTGGTTCTTTGCCCTGTCTTTCTAAAGCTAATACTATATAAAACATTCTGTCAGATTAGTGTCATGGGGACAGGTGGCTCTAACCTCTATCTAGAGGGGAGAGATCAGACTCAAGCTGGGAGACTGGGATAGAGTCTTTTGGACTAGATACCTTGTGGTGGTGTACTGAATGCTCAGTGGTTGGGCAGGCAGGTGTTGTATGGGGCTGTGACTCTAGAGTTTTCAATTAGAACTAAGATGTTTAGAATATACAGATGATCTTCCTTTCCATACTGTGCACTTGTGGGGCTATGCAGTATTAGTTGGCCATGAGCTCATCCCTGTTTGACCTTCTGTGGCCCTGCATTTTTAGTATTTTTTGGGGAAGAGTACAACAACATCAGGAAATCACTGCCTTTGTAACTATTGCCTGGTGACCACACTAGAGGAATTTTCTTTGCCTACATAATAGAGAAGTATTTGATGTATGCATATTAAAGAGCATTCTTTGATTTGTTACCCTGACATAATGTGCAATCCATGATAATACGTCATTCAATTTTAGATTCATATGCTATTGCTTGAAATCAACTCTCACAATGTGTAGTGTCAGAGAGTTTACAGAGCTGTATCAAATTTCATACTATTAAAAATAAAAATTGTAGGGGCTCCTGGGTGGCTCAGTTGGTTAAGTGGCTGCCTTCAGCTCTGGTCATGATCCCAGCGTCCTGGGATTGAGCCCTGCATCTGGCTCTCTGCTCAGCAGGGAGCCTGCTTCTCCTTCTCCCTCTGCTTGCCTCTCTGCCTAGTTGTGCTCTCTTTCTCTGTGAAATAAATAAATAAAATCTTTTAAAAAATAAAAATACAGAAACAACATTGAAGGATTTATTAAAAGTTATCTCTGAATAGTGGGTTTATGGATATCTTATATTTGTTTCTGTACATTTTTTCCTGGATTTTTAAAAACTTGTGCAATGAACATATATTACTTTTGTAACCATAAAAATAAATATTTCAAAAACTATAAAATACTACCAAATAATCTCCCTAAGGGCGCCTGGGTGGCTCAGTTCGTTGAGCAGCTGCCTTCGGCTCAGGTCATGATCCTAGCGTCCTGGGATTGAGTCCCACATCGGGCTCCTTGTTCCGTAGGGAGCCCACTTCTCCCTCTACCACTCTGTCTGCCTGTGCGCTTGCGCTCTCGCTCTCTCTCTCTCTGACAAATAATCTCCCTAGCTTGTGGAGGCAGGTAGGGGCAGTGATTATTTTTCTCGTTTTATATCTGGACAATTTGTTATATGAATGAACTAAATTTAAAGGGTAAGAGGCTGCAGGGGCACCTGGATGACTCAGTCATTTAAGCATCTATGTCCAGCTCAGGTTATGATCCCAGGGTCTTGGGATGGAGCCCGCAACAGTCTTCCTGTTCAATAGAGTCTTCTTCTCCCTCTGCCCCTCTCCCCCCACCACCCTGCTCGTGCTCTCTCCCCTACCCCCCAAAATAAGTAAATAAAATCGTAAAAAAAGAAAAAGAAGGTAAGAGGCTTCTATGAGATTTCCCAAGCATTTGCACTGCACTATTTGTTCTAATTACTACACCTTCCTTCTTAAGGTTGTTCTTAATTTTTCTGACATTCAAATATAGTATGTTTCTTATTTGTGTTATATCATGGAATTCTTATTTCCTTTATCTGGGTCTATAGTTTATTATTTATAAGTGGTGTTCTGATGGAGAGATAGGCGGTCATGCTGCCATGTTGTCTTATGGGAACACTGACATTATTTCTAGGATAAGTTGAAAACAAGAAATTAACTCTCTAAAGTTATGAAAGTAATGACAAATATAGGAAACAGCCAATATTTTAGTTATTTTTTCCACTTCAATATTGTCAATTATATTAGGTACATGTGCTCGCCAAAATTTTATGCAAGTTTTAAGAATAGAGGTATGTAAACTGCATAACTATATGTAGAGAAGTTTATAATGTGCTTAGTAGAAAAAGGAAGGCCACAATTTTAATAAATATTGAGTTAGAGAGGTTGGATTACTAGGGATTATTACATCTGATTGTCAATATTTAAAAAATGATAATGTTACTTTTATACTGAAAAAATTTTCTACACAACTCAAAAATTAAATACAAAGAGAGTTTTCTGAAAATTCCATGAACTAGCTTTGTTCAGTATTGTTGCCAATGAAGTTTATCCGAGGCACAGTTGTTGATAATTGAAATTTCCATGAACCAAACTGGCCAAATCAAGAATATTTTATGTAGATGAAGCAGAGGTAACAATGGAAAGGAAAGGGTGGCTGACCTTTCTCTACACACTACACAGATTCATGTTAGGTGTTGGCAAGGCTTCAAGGATGATGCCCATATCGATGGTCAGTTCAGATAATGTCAGAAAATCCAACTTACTGAACAATTTTTTTTAAAGATTGAATGATTGATTAAGAGAGAGCGTGTACACACACACACACACACACACACACACCCCACATGTGTGAGAGTTGGGGTGGGGCAGAGGAAGAGGGAGAGAAAGAATCCCAAACAGACTCCATGTGCACATCCTGATGTGGGGCTCAATTTCATGACCCTGAAATCATGACCTGAGCTGAAACCAAGATTTGGACACTCAACCAACTGAGCCATCTATGCGCCCCTGAACACCTTTTTAAATTACGTAGTTCCGTTCAGGTTCTCTAGCAAAATATTGAATTGTTTGAATTTCATCCTAGGGCAGTAGGATGAAACAACACCCATCCCCCCCCCCTTTTCTTTCCTGTAAGAAGTCTAATTTAATGCAGTTCATTAATGTAAGGAATAGCTGACCTTTTGCCAAGATCTAGGGGTGAAAATAACTTACTCGTTATGTTTATCAATGATTAGTATAGAAATGAACCTTTAATACAATTTGGGAAAAAGTATATGAGGAAAGTTTGCTGAAGACTTCTGAAAAGGTTGGTCTTACTATCAAGGGAAAACTTGCTATCCAGGGAGATGATTTCTCCTCTTCTTCATGTTGTCCTGCAAAGATGTAATGCCCCAAATTTGCAGTCTGAACAAGATGCTGAACCGTAAGAGAGTGTGAAGAAGTCTCTTAAATCAAATTAAAGGACTACCCTACTTTAGTCTTTCAGATAGATGAGTCAGTAAATTCTTTAATACTTAAGTCAATTTAAGTTAGGTTCCCCTGCCTCCAATGCTGAACTCATCTTAACAGATATATAGGTGATAAAATGCCTGGCATTTTTAATTGTCTAAAGTGTAAACTATAATTCTAAGAGAAGATCAATGTGAAAAAAAAGAGCAGATTGTTATATTCTTATTATATAAATGCTAGTGAATATTTGTAGCCAGTAACATAAATTGGATTTGAACGCCAAATGAGTAGTCTATTAATGATAATTAATCCTGTTTAGAACTACTTTAATTTTCCATGTTTTTCTGTTTGTGTCTCATTATTTACCTATGATAGCTCTAAATAACATATAATATGTGTGTGTATGTCAGTTTTATTTATGTAAATATGTTATATATATGTCAGATTATATATATCAGATATATATATGTATATATATGTCAGTTTTATTTATTTCTGTAATCTTTACACCCAACATGGTGCTCAAAATCACCAACCTGAGATCAAGAATCACATGCTCTTCTGCCTGGGCCAACCAGACACCCCAAAACACACTTAATGTCTATTATTTAGGCTAACTTTCTTAGAAGGTAAGAAAAATGACAAATTCTTATGAATCTCAGTATATTTTTGGTGTTTTTTTTTTAAGATTTATGTATTTATTTATTTGATAGACAGAGATCACAAGTAGGCAGAGAAGCAGGCAGAGAGAGGGAGAGGAGGAAGCAGGCTCCCTGCTGAGCAGAGAGCCCGACATGGGGCTCGATCCCAGGACCCTGGGATCATGACCTGAGCTGAAGGCAGAGGCTTTAACCCACTGAGTCACCCAGGTGCCCCAGATTTTGGGTGTTTTGATATAATTTTCAAGGTATCATAAATGCACTTTTACTTAAAACAAAGATTAAAAACACCCTCAGCATTCAACGTAAAGGATGGTCAATTTATTTTGAAATAAAACTACACAAAACTGAAAATACTAAGAGGGCATACTCTAAGTCTGGAACAAGTATCTAAGTCATAGGAAATAGATTTTTATTTCAATTATTCTTTAACAGTAGTCAATAGTAGTTAATATATTGCTTTGTGTTCACTCCATGCATCAGTAGTCAACATTAGTTAGAAATATTAAGCCAAAGATGTGGCTGGAATCAGGAGTGGAGGTTGCTGATCTCTGAATGTTTGGGTTATGATGTGCCATCTATCTCAAGAGATGCATGAGGGCTATTCATGGACTGACATTGGAAGGAAGTATTACTATACCGTCTCTTGTCAGGATAGTGCAGTATTGGATGACACCCAAGTGACAAGCAGAGAATTTAGAGTTGATGATGGACCCATATTATTGAAACATCTCTCTTAGGACTACCTCTTAAGGTATTCTGTCTGTTCAACACCTTTCTAGTATCTTCTCTCCCTTTTCTTGTTGGGAAATCCTTTCCATGTTGTTTATTTATTGCTAACTTTTTCCTCAGACCAGAGGTGTGAGAAGATAACAAAGTACCCCCACTGCTGCCCCACCAAAGTGACATAGACAGGACTAGCCCAACTGTACCACTATCCTCTCAGAACCATTTCCAGTCACTACACACAGAAGCAAGCTGTCCTTGGTTTTATCTGTAACAAATGTAGAATTTTAGAAATATAAATATAATTTTTTATTTATGTTATTAATAATTTATTCTCCATTTTCAGTAAAATATAGGTGTTTCCCCAAATTTTGAAAAATCAGCAGAATTGTTTATGTTGTTAGACTGTAAGAGTATTTTCTATCTCATCCAGGGAGTGAAAGAAATAATAGGTTTCTCCTCAGTAAAGCTAAAAATAAAACAGTATAGGCATTTATCCCTAATGATTAGTTTTCTTGATGTGAGAACAGAACTGAGAGTTCAGAAGCAGCATCCTTCCTTGTGGGACATATTTTCCTCTCATTAGCCATTTTACAGATGTTTCTGGGCAGGTGCTGAAGTGAACTTTCTGTGATTCAAAATGGCCACTTTTTCCTCTCTCTTTCACAAAATGCTGTTAGAATATTGGTAAGTTCTAATTAAGGAATCAAAATTCCAGCAGCCAGTGTGCTCCACACTTTGAATTGTGTAGATTATTCCAAGTATAAGTAGACTTAAAATGGTTAGATATGAAAATACTAATGCCTTTTTCTTGATGTTGTGGACAGGATGTTGCTGGATTCTGTCATACTGGATGTATCAAAGTTCCCAATGCCTGTTCAGTGAGAGAGACTTCTGATAGCATTCCACATAACGGGTGTTCTTTTCCTGCAAACAACAAGAAGAACAAAACTAGAATTGAAAAATAAAATATATACAAGGATAAAGAAGCCATTTTTCACTCAAATATATAGTTGTGTGGGTGGATGTTATTTCTGGGGAACTGATCTTTGTTTTACTCGGTCTAGCAACAATTACTCAAGAACGTGCTAGATTTGTACAGGTTATTGCATCATTTGGACAAACAGGTATCAAAAACCTAGGGTCTTTATGGAAGTCAGTCTTTAGAGGATAGAAAGGTTGAAAATCTGAAGATTGAACCTTTACTCCAACTATGTTGCATGATGATTAGCAGGAAGTCTTTATGGAGATTTTAGGAGTGGGAAGCTTATATTTTCTCTCTCCCTCTGTAATTTATGCCACATGTCCTTGTCTCCTTTATTCCCAGGAACTTGTTTTCTTTTTTTTTTCCTTCAGTTACTCCAGCATTACCTTTGTGACTACAGTCTACTAGGTGGGTAATAGTGCTGCAAGATATTTGGCAGGAAACCCTTCAGAAAAGCATGAGCTTTCTTAGTCTTGACAGTTGTACAGACCTGTGCTATAGATATTAGAATCAGTCACAGAAAAGGCATAGGGCTGTGATTAAGGAAGCTCTCTGAAGTGGCCATCATGATCTATTGCAAAAAGAGAGGCAGACTATGTAGAATTTAGTAAAGAAGATTTGCTGCATGAAAGTCATTATTCTGACACTGGGTATGGGACATGAACCAATTTAGGACACAGGGGAAGGATTAATGATGAAAAGGCTAGACCAGCAGGAGATTTGAGTGAGATTTTCTGTACCAGCTTTCACTGATTTTAAAATGTACATTTTTTCATACTCTAATTCTTCTGACAATGGATGTATCTTATAAAGAAGGCTATGCCATCTTTAATTGGCAGAATTTTTAAATTCTTTTTTTTTTTTTT
>NC_081560.1:63368478-63392946 GCF_022355385.1 Mustela nigripes
GATGGATTTTCAGGTGTTTGCAATCTTTAGATAAGCTATCTAGCTGAACTCCGGCTAGCTGAAGCAGTCTCAGCTTGCTACTTCTCCGCCATCTTCGCACGGATCGAATTTTTAAATTCTTAACAGAACATTAAAAAAATTAGGGACGCCTGGGTGACTCAATCAGGTGTCAGACTCATGGTTGCAACTCAGGTCATAATCTCATGGATTGTGAAATCCAGTCCCACGTGGGTTTCCATGCTCCGCAAGGAGTGTGCTTGAAGATTCACTCCCTCTGCCCCTTCCCCAACTTCCATGTGTGCGAGCTCTCTGTCTCTCTCTAAAAATAAATAAATAAATAAATAAATAAATAAATACATCTTTCAAAAAATTCTACAGTCATAACCAGTGATATCTTAGAAATAATGTACTAATGAGACAGGTTTAGAGTAACAACTCCACACTAATTTAAGGTATAGCATCAACATTATATCCCACATGAAACATTTCATAAACTGTGTATAAGGTATAGGTTGTTGTTTGCATCATTCTCAAGTAATCATTTCTGTCATGTCTGTAATTTCCAAATATAGAGATCAGTTGTTGGTAGTACTATTCCTCTCCTTAGGCTGCACTCTCTAGGGTGTCAGAGATCTGCCTATTTTATTCACCATTCAACTTCCAGCACTGATTTTACCTAAATTATCCACTTCCAGGGAATCCTATTTAAATCATCACTGATAGCACCCCAGAGACACTGAGCCTATTCTAGGAATGATGGTCAGCTGTTTTGGTCATAGTTTCCATAACTATTGATAAAGCAAACCATGTGAAATTTTGTGTCTGAGACCAAGATGTAAGATTATTTTTGCAAAAGACTTACCTTAAAATAAATACTAAGAAAAAAATTAATTTTTCCAATTATTAATCAAGGGAAGGTTTAGGAATGGAGGAAATATTGCATATGCCATAAAGCAATTTCATTACAATAAAGGAGTTTGAAAATTTCAATGAATTAAATGACATAGTCATCTAATGACTAAGAATATTCTTTTATAAATAATCATAACTTCCAACTGCTAAATATAGGAGCTATATAATATAGTTACTCACTACATGTATAATACCGTATTTAATAGTAGAAAACTATTCATTTAGAACAAGTGATTTTTGTAGCTATACAAAATTAATTTTATTTATTTCTGCATATAGTACTTTTCTCAAATACAATTCAGATGACACATGACTAAAATACATGTGTGTTGTGTATATTGTCTACACACACTGTTGATGCAGTATCAGTCATTAAGCTTCACAGCTCACGAGGAGCTGACATTTACAGTTTTTCACTTTTGTCACCTCATTGTTGGATCCTGATCTCTGTACATGTTACTTTTAATGAAAAAGAAAGATAATATAATAAAATATGGGAACTTACTATTTACCTTAGAAACTATAAATATTAATCTAAGAATATAAAGTGAGGCTCCTCATGAAGATTGCTGTAATAATGAAAGGTTTTGGTATTATAAAAAAGTCATAAGAAGGGTTCTCTCAGGACACCGAATAGGTCAGTCCTGAGTATTCCTGAGTGTTTGGAGATACTTTTATTTTTCTTACTTTCAAATGTATTCCATTATCTCATTCTCACTTGTTTCTGACCATCTCTTCTATTCCTGTTTCTCTTACCTTGCTGCATCATCTTACCACTGTTCATCATTCCTCACCTTCCCGTCAGAATCCAGTCTCCACCAAGGTGAACAGACATAGGCCATAAATTCCACAAGGTCAGAGACTGTGTCTGCTAATTACCCACTTGATCCTGGTACTTATCTTGTCACTGGCACATGGCAGGCAACAAAAATTGCCTGACCACTGATGGTATTTTGAGAATGGTGTGGATCCAAAGTAGACACCGTCTTTAAGGATTTTAGGCCAAGGCTAAATAGTGGTTATGATGTTAAATATTGCTTTGGTTGTTGCTTTTATTGCCATTACAGTGCTGCTGTTCTTTTAGATTTGAGCTGATTCCTTGAATCAGATATGATGTTTGGAGGGTTCCCCCATTCCCTATCCCCAGATAAACTAATCAATCTTTGTCACTCCCTTTCTATAAATATGCGAGTATATAATAGCTTGAGACCCCCGGGTATTATTGATGGTGTTACAAAGTTGGAGAGAAGTTCCAGGTGCTAGCATAGAATTTGATGGTCATGCAAACAGAGTCCTTCAAGTGTCACTGAATATCTGATGATCATATTGAAATCCTAAGCATGGATTAGAAGTGATTGCTTTGTTCATTGCAGATAGGATCCACTTTCTTTCTTTCTTTCTTTCTTTCTTTTTTTTTTTTCAAGATTTTATTTATTTATTTGACAGAGATCACAAGTAGGCAGAGAGGCAGGCAGAGAGGGAGGAGGAAGCAGGCTCCCTGCTGAACAGAGACCCCAATGTGGGGCTCGATCCCAAGATCATGGGATCAACGACCTGAGCTGGAGGCAGAGGCTTAACCCACTGAGCCACCCAGGCGCCACAGGATACACTTTCTTAAACAGGTTATAGTTCCTAAGAAAAGTACCATAAATTCTGAAATGGAAGTAACAGCAACAACAATAATAAAGCTGATCTTTTACACATCCTATCTCTAACCTTTCATGTCTTGAGTATTATAGAAAATTGTTACCATTTTATGTATCGACTTGGTAAATGGAAATGTATTATTATGACATGTATTTTGTAATATGCCAAAGGGTTTATTTAGCATAGTAAAATAAAAATGTGTACGTTTTAAAATTTCTCAATTTGTATTTCATAGACAGTCTTTCTCACCGGTAAAAACAAAACAACAATGAAAATCTTATCAGTGTTTTTCTATTCCTAAGTGTTTCAAATCATACTGCTAAAAGGGTAGCGAAATGTGTACTAATAAAATTAATTTAAGCAGAATACACTCCTTTTTTTGGCTCTAACAAATAAAATCTGTGCTTATATCTGTGCCATGGGGATGTGAAATAAGAAGAGAATCAGAAGGAAAATTCCTCCCACAGATTACTTTTTATTTCCAGTTTCCTCAGGTCCTCTATTTCTGGTATGTTACTAGCTAGTGACTAAGCAAGCAGATCTTAGAGTTACTTCCTAGGTCCTCTCTTTTCTCCTTGGGGAACTTTCTGGACTCCATACTCTTCATTCTTACAGTGGGAACAACAACAACAGCTATTGTGTAAGATTGTTGTGAGCCTGGAAGGAATTGATATAAATAAAATTGTCCCACCAGTGCTTGTAATATATTTAGCACTCATACCTGGAACATAAGTATCAGTAAGTTTTAACTAAATTATTGTTATTATCACTATCATTATAATCACAGTATTATTTATTATCCAAAACATTTCCAATGGCATCTCTATAGTCTTTAGTTGCTTTCTAAAAAATAAAACTAGTTCCTTAAAATCAAATCATCCTCTTGGTATTCTCCCTTCAAAAAAATTAATACACTTATGTGACTCATTATATGACTCACTTATTTATGTTGGGAGATCAATGTAGGCTAAATTAGATGTATTTGATTTAATATTCATGAATGGAAGTGATTTAAGTTTCTAAGTGCTCATTGCAACCAGAAAAAGCTCCTGAACAATTAACCTAGATTCATATAATTTGTTAAGTTTTTGCCTTTTTTTAAAAAGTTGGTCTTTTTGCTGAACCCACAAGAATGTCTGTATTATTACTTTTTTTTTTTTAATCTATTTCATTTCATTGTTCTTTTGCTCTCAGGTGGAGACCATTTCAAATCCAAGCATTTAAAGCATTTAATCACAGCTTTAAATCCAGTGTCAAAAAGAAAAGAAGGGAATTAACATTGGTTCCAATTTTACTTGTATTCTTATTTAACATTCCCTTGAGGCAGACACTATCTTCATTTTACAGAAGAAGTATCTGAGGTGCTAAGGTAATACAAATAATGAATGGTGGAGTTGGGTTGGAATTGGGGTCATCTGATTCCAAGGGACTTCTCATTTCTTCATGTTATAGCACATAGGTCCCAGGCATAGACAAAGATTTATCCAAGGGAACTCTAGAGAACTTTCCTTTGGCCAGAAATAAATTTCAAAAGCCTACTTTCTTGAGTATTTTATATGGGGAAATAATTTTCAACCATTTTAAATGAATTGACAAGCACCTGAAAATGCATGTATTTGTGCATGGGTAAGAGACGAAAGCATTGTTGATGACATATTTTGATGATACTAAGCACTTGAATCACGCTTCCCACTGTTCCTGCCCACAAGGCCCTTGACAGGACTGACTACAATCCTGTGATCTGAAAATGGGCCTGACCGTGTTGTGATCTGGTGTTTTTTCCCTTAGATGGAGGCAGCCTGATTTACCCAGATAAATGAAGTGGAAGATGAAGTAATTATTGTCAGAATTGGATTAATGTGGAAAATCAACATGCAAAACTTTAACATTTATTTAAGCTATTTTTAAAATTGTGCATGTTTAAACCTTAATTAAGTAAATATTTTCTTAGCCCTCTCTGTGATTTCGACAGTAGGATTGAAGAGGACAGAGTGAAAGTGTTTCTCAGGGGGCTTTTCAGAACTAAAAATGTTATGTGGGGCCCAGACAACCATGGAGGTCTTCAGCCTGTGACAGTAATAGTCAAAGGGCACAGACACTGGCCTTGGAGCCTTATCATCATGTCTTCTGATTCCGAGCCCTTCCATGATCACTGAATCCAAATCTCTCCCTCCTCACAAGACCCCAGAGGGCTTACAAGTGCTCCACTGCATCTGTCCACATAGCATATAAAGTCGCCTTGTGTGGAGCTACTCATGACCTGTAGTCAGCATCATCTTTAATTCTCTTCAGCTTCTGAAGTGGCCTGCTGCTGTCCTCACTCAAAGTCCTTTTTGTACACTTAACCCCAGTGCACTTTCTCATGGGGTTCTCCTTCCTGGCCAATGTCCTTATTGCCACTTCCTCAGGGACTTCCATTTCCTGCTGCATCCTCTAGCTACAGAAGAGGGGGTCCTTGAAGGGTGGGGGCAGGATGACAACCATAGGTCATTGCTCTGGAGTAATTTAAGATTCCTGGTCTTTGATTCTTGTCAATGAATGAAATTATTGACTTTAACTAAAAGATGTGACAGAAATAGAGCTGGTGGAGGAGAAAGGCAAAGGCTGGGTTTAGGTGTCATGAGGGAAAGGAGGGTATATATATATGTGTAATTGTGTGCACTGAAAATCAGTAGCTCTTTCTTGTCTTCATCCCCCCTCCCCAAATCTAGAGGTAGGGTGATAATCATTAGGCTCAAAACTTTTCTTTTATTTAACCTTAAGCTTGTGATCTCTTTTATTAACTACACATCTCTAAAAACAACTTAAAAAATATACCTATCACACATTTTAAAGTAGATATTACAATTTTTCATATTCAACTGAAATTTTTGAAATAGAAAGTATTTCAAAAATAGTTGCCGGTATAAGTATTGACATTAAGAAATAAAAGTTTGGGGGGTGCCTGGGTGGCTCAACGGGTTAAAGCCTCTGCTTTCGGCTTGGGTCATGAGCCCAGCGTCCTGGGATTGAGCCCCGCATCAGGCTTTCTGCTCAACGGGGATCCTGCTTCCTCCTCTCTCTCTCTCTCTCTCTGCCTGCCTCTCTGCCTACTTGTGATCTCTGTCAAATAAATAAAAATAAAATGCTTAAAAAAAAAAGAAAGAAAAGTTTTCATCATCCTTTTAAATATCTTAAAGCAATACCCCCAAATTACAAGTAGTTTGGTAACCATCATCTACATATTTTGTATTTATATAATATCTAATGTAATGTTGGAAATTTTACATTGTTCTTTTTTCTCCTTGAATTGTACTTTCATTTTACTTTCTGCAAGGAAATTTTTCCTAATGTAATATACTTTTATGCTTAAAGACTTTTATTGATCATCTGATCATAGTTCTCTACAACAAAAATCATTTATAAATTGAAATTTTCTTCATATAACCAAAGGCTTTGACTATTAAAATCTTTACTTCCTTGAGTTATCATTATAACTATTGATATACAATTGGTTACATAATATAAACATATTATAAACTTTCCTATGTGACTATGAAATGTAAGATATCAAGTATAGGGATGGGTGAGAGGGTCGGTTATAATGCCTTGATTAAAACAGTAGTAAAGTTGTTCCTTTGCTGCTGTGGAAGATTTATACCTTGGGAGGCAATGAGCCATTGGAGAGCTGTGACTTTTTTTGTCACATGGAAAGCTGGTGAGTATGAAGGGGAAGGGGGAACCTTAAGGAGAATCTGTGGTTCCACAGGCACTTTAGGTTTGGGACAGAATATATACAGAAGCTGAGAATCTGGAATTTTTTTTTTTTTAATTCCTATCCTTCCAAAAGAATGTCCTCTATTGGAAGAAGCCTATTTTAAGTACTAGTACTTTTGCTAGTTTTGCTCCTTTCCCTCCTCCCGCCCCTCCACATTGCAGGCAATGAAGCTCCACTTGCATCTCATTCCACCATCAGGGATAGAAACAGTATTTTTCTCCTGACTATATAATGGCTGAGAGAGCTTGTCTTTCCCCATGATTTTCACTGTCCATTTTTGCCTCTCCTAATTCTCCTCTTCCCTCTCTAAGAGCCTTTGTTATGTAAGCTGTGACTACGCACTCATTCAAGTTACAAATAAGAAAGTCTCTGCTGTCTATATGATATTCTGAAAGATTTTGTAAAATTAAGTTGATGTACTTCAGTGCCCAAAAAACTTCCAACACAGTGGTAGAGTTAAAATATATGTACAAGTCATTAGGCAGAGAAGAGAAGCTCAGGTGTTGAAGATGGAGCAGACAGCATGAAAATGGCCCGGTGGGTCAAAGCACAAGTGTAATCCAAGAATGGACAGGTATTCAATTTGCCTGAAGCACAGAGTAATTTTAAGAACAGATTTCCCAAAGGTGGTGTGTAGAACACATTAATAAGAACTTTTTTTTTTTTTTTTTTTTGGAAAAGAGAGAGCATACTATTTCAGTTTTCTTTGAAGTCAAAAAAGTAAAGAAAATGTTAGTATGCTAGATTAAAAGACAAAAAGATTTCTTTACTATAGAATTTATTAATTCCTTCCTAAGGTTATTACATTAGGGGAAGCCAAGGTAGGTGTTGGCATGCAGTTCTTTTTTTTTTTTTTCCTGTGATGAACTGATACTGGGTAAGAAATTGTACAATACTTAAATAAATTATCTTAAAATGAAATTCAGATCAATAATAATCATAGCAATAATAAATCATAATGGTCCCATTTATGAGTATTTCTTATGTGACAGCTGTATATACAATAATAGCTTAATCCTCAGTTTCTTAAATTAACATATAATGTATTATTTGCTCCAGGGGTACAGATCTGTGAATCATTAAGCTTACACATTTCATAGCACTCACCATAGCACATACCTTCCCCAGTGTCCATAATCCAGCCACCCTATCCCTACCCCCTTATCCCCCAGCAACCCTCAGTTTGGTTCATGAGATTAAGAGTCTCTTATGGTTTGTCTCCTTCCCCAGTCCCATCTTGTTTCATTTTTCCCCTCCCCACCCACCCCCAGGACTCCCTGGCCTGCCTCTTAAATTCCTCATATCAGAGAGATCATATGATAATTATATTTCACAGATTGACTTATTTTGCTTAACATAATACCCTCTAGTTCCATCCATGTCATTGTAAATGTCAAGAGTTCATTTCTCTTGATGGCTCCATAGTATTCCATTGTATATATATACTGCATCTTCTTTATCTGTTCACTTGTTGATGGACATCAAGGTTCTTTCCATAGTTTGGCTATTGTGGACATTGCTGCTATAACCAATAGGGTGCATTCCCCTTGAGATCACTACCTTTGTATCTTTAGGGTAAATACCCAATAGTGTGATTGCTGGGTCATAGAGTAGCTATATTATCAACTTTTTGAGGAACCTCCATGCTGTTTTCAGAGTGGCTGCACCAGCTTGTATTCCCACCAACAGTGTAGGAGGGTTTCCCTTTCTCTGCATCCTCACCAACACCTGTCAATTCCTGACTGGTTAGTCTTAGCCATTCTGACTGGTGTGAGTTGATATCTCACTGTAGTTTTGATTTGTATTTCCCTAATGCTGAGTGATGTTGAGCACTTTTTCATGTGTCTGTCGGCCATCTGGATATCTTCTTTGCAGAAATGTTTGGTAATGTCTTCTGCCCATTTCTTGATTAGATTATTTGTTCTTTGGGTGTTGAGTTTGATAAATTCTTTATATATTTTGGATACAAGCCCTTTATCTGGTATGTCATTTGTCGATATCTTCTGCCATTCTGTCAGCTGTCTTTTGGTTTTGTTGACTTTCCTTTGTTGTGCAAAAAGCTTTTGATCTTGATGAAGTCCCAATAGTTTATTTTTGCCCTTGCTGCCCTTGCCTTTGGAGATGTTTTTAGGAAGAAGTTGCTGTGGCTGAGGCCAAAGGGGTTGCTGCCCATGTTCTCCTTAAGAATTTTGATGGATTCCTGTCTCCCATTGAGGTCTTTCATCCATTTCGAGTCTATTTTTGTGTGTGGTGTAAGAAAATGGTCCACTTTCACTCTTCTGCATATGGCTGTCCAATGTTCCAAACACCATTTGTTGAAAAGACTCTTTATTTCCATTGGACATTCCTTCCAGCTTTGTCAAAGATTAGTTGACCATAGAATTGAGGGTCCATTCCTGGGATCTCTATTCTGTCCCATTGATCTATGTGTCTCTTTTTGTGCCAGTCCAATACTATCTTGATGATTGTAGCTTTGTAATAGAGTTTGAAGTTTGGAATTGTAATGTCACCAGCTTTGTTTTTCTTTTCCAACATTTCCTCTGGTTATTTGGGGTCTTTTCTGGTTCCATATAAATTTTAGGATGATTTGTTCCATTTCTTTGAAAAAAAAGTTGATGGTATTTTGATAGGGATTGCCTTAAATGTGTAGATTGCTCTAGGTAGCAAAGTCATTTTCACAATATTTGTTCTTCCAATCCAAAAGCATGGGACATTTTTCCATTTCTTTGTGTCTTCCTCAACTTCTTTCATGAGTACTTTATAGTTTTCAGAGTAGAGGTTCTTTGCCTCTTTGGTTAGGTTTATTCCTAGATGTCTTATGATTTTGGGTGCAATCATAAATGGGATTGACTGCTTAGTTTCTCTTTCTTCTGTCTTGCTGTTGGTATGTAGAAATGCAACTGTTTTCTGTGCATTGGTTTTATATCCTGACACTTTACTGAATTCCTGTATGAGATTCTAGCAGTTTTGGAGTGGAGTCTTTTGGGTTTTCCACATAAAGTATCATATCATCTACAAAGAGTGAGAGTTTAACTTCTTTGCTGATTCAGATGCCTTTTATTTCTTTTTGTTGTCTGATTGCTGAGGCTAGGACTTCTAGTAATATGTTGAATAGCAGTGGAGACAATGGACATCCCTTCTGTGTTCCTGACCTTAGGGGAAATGTTCTCAGTTTTTCCCAATTGAGAATGATATTCGCTGTGGGTTTTTCACTGATGGCTTTGATGATATTGAGGAATTTACCCTTTGTGCCTACACTGTGAAGAGTTTTGGTCAAGGTAGGATGCTGTACTTTGTCAAATGCTTTTTCAGCATCTATTGAAAGTATCATGTGGTTCTTATTATTTCTTATTGTTCTTTTCTTATTGTTTCTTCACAGTGCCTACACTGTGAAGAGTTTTGGTCAAGGTAGGATGCTGTACTTTGTCAAATGCTTTTTCAGCATCTATTGAAAGTATCATGTGGTTCTTATTGTTTCTTTCTTATTGCATTATATCACATTGTTTGCAGATGTTGAACCAACCTTGAAGCTCAGGAAAAAATCCCACTTGGTCATGGTGAATAATCCTTTAAATGTACTGGTGGGTCCTATTGGCTAATAGTTTGGTGAGAATTTTTCATCCATTTTCATCAAGGATATTGGTCTGTAATTTTCCTTTTTGATGGGGTCTTTGGTTTTGGGATCAAGGTGATGCTGGCCTCATAAAATGAGTTTGGAAGTTTTCCTTCTATTTCTATTTTTTTGGAACAGTTTCAGGAGAATAGGAATTAATTCTTTTTTAAGTACTTGGTAGAATTCCCCTGGGAAGCCATCTGGCCTAGGGTTCTTATTTGTTGGGAGATTTTTGATGACTGCTTCAATCTCCTTACTGGTTATGGGTCTGTACAGGTTTTCTATTTCATCCTAGTTCAGTAGTTGTAGTTTATATGTATATAGGAATGCATCCATTTCTTCCAGATTGCCAAATTTGCTGGTGTAGCGTTGCTCATAATATGTTCTTATAATTATTTGTCTTTCTTTGGTTTTGGTTGTGATCTGCCCTTCTTTCATTCATGCTTTTATTAATTTGGGTCCTTTCTCTTTTCTTTTTGATAAGTCTGGCCAGGGGTTTATCAACCTTATTAATTCTTTCAAAGAACCAGCTACTACTTCCATTGATCTGTTCTACTATTTTTTTGGTTTCTATTTCATTGATTTCTATTATGATCTTTATGATTTCTCTTCTCCTGCTGGGTTTGGGCTTTCTTTGCTGTTTTTTTGTCCAGCTCCTTTAGTTGTAGGGTTTGGTTGTGTATTTGAGAACTTTCTTGTTTCTTGAGAAAGGCTTGTATATACTTTCCTCTCCAGACCACCTTTGATGTGTCCCAAAGATTTTGAACAGTTGTATTTCATTTTCATTTGTTTCCATGATTTTTAAAAATTCTTCTTTAATTTCCTGGTTGACCCATTTGTTCCTTAGTATGATGCTCTTTAGCCTCCCTGCATTTTAATTCTTTCCAACTTCCTCTTGTGATTGAGTTCTACTTTCGGAGCATTGTGGTCTGAAAATATGCAGGGAATTATCACAATCTTTTGATACCTGTTGAGACCTGATTTAGGACCTAGGATGTGATCTATTTGGAGAATGTTCCATGTGCACTAGAGAAGAATGTGTATTCTCTTGCTTTGGTATGGAATGTTTTGAATATATCTGTGTTGTCCATCTAGTCCAGTGTGTCATTTAAAACCTTTATTTCCTTGTTAATCTTTTGCTTAGATGATCTGTCAATTTCAGTGAGGGGGATGTTAAAGTCCCCTACTATTATTGTGTTATTTTCAATGTATTTCAATGTATTTTTGATTACACCTCTTAATAACTTTTTCGATTTCAACTTGGTTAGATTTTAGTTCTTTTATTTCTCCAGAAAGGGATTCTATAATATCTTCCATGCTTTTGTTTTGAGCCCAGCTGGCACCTTGATAATTGTCATTCTGAACTCTAGTTCTAATATATTACTAATGTCCATATTCATTCAGTCCCTAGCCTGCCTCCAGAAAAGATCTGAATCTGGGTCAAGAAAGGGGAAAAAAGAAAGAAAAATTGTAGATTTATATTAGACTGGTGTATAGAACAGAGCCAAACACTTGATTTCAGGTGTATTTTAGCCTGTTAGATGAAACTACCTCCCAAAATTTTCATGAAAGAAAAATCTATAAACAAAAGTAAGGGTGAACATGATGAAGGGATGGAATATGAGTACAAAGATGAAAATTAAAAAAGGAATTGATAAGAAGTTGGTTGAAGAAAGAAAAAAAAAGAGGAAAGAATGTGATCAGGCTGGAGATTAGAAGAAAGCCATGTGGTAGGTTTAGTGTCTGTTTTGATTTATTAGAAAAAATTGTATACCAAAATTTTAAAGGAAAAAAAAAAGTATATGTATACAAAAATAGGGTTAAATACAATAAAGGGATAAAATATGACTAAAACAATGAAAGTTAAAAAACATTTTTAAACAGGTATTGACACAATAAAATAGTTTAACAACAAAATAGGAAAGAGGAAAAATTTTAAAAAATAGAATAAGAAAAAAATAAAATTTAAAATATTTAACTTCGAAAGACTAAAGGGTCATGGGGAAAAAAGCCATGAATTCTATGTGTTGCTTTCCCTGAGCTCTGGAGTTCCACAGTTCTCATTGATTGGTGAAATTGGTATTGGCTGGACGTTCTTCCTGTCTTCTGGGGGAGGGGCCTGTTGCAGTGGTTCTCAAATGTCTTTGCCTGAGGTGGAATTGCATCGCCCTTGTCAGGGGCCAGGCTAAGTAATCGGCTCATGTTCGCTCTCAGTAGCTTTTGTTCCCTGAATGCTTTCCGTATAGCTTTGGAGGAGAATGAAGATGGTGGCCTCCCAATCTCCAGCCCCATAGGAGCCAAGAGCTCAGGGCTCCACTCCTCAGTGCACCCTCAGAAAAAAGCAGTTAATCACTCCCATCTCCCTGGTCTTGGCCACCTGTGACTGAGCCTGTCACCCAGCCTTTGAACGAGTGTTTCTATCTCTGGCGCATGGCCCCATTTGGAGTCTCCAAACCCAGCAGATTCTTGCAATGCATTCCAGCTCTGCTCTTCTCAAAGGAGAATGGATGGGGTCTCTCCAGATCTGCCACTTGTGGGGTTCCCTGCTTTAAGAGCAGTGGCCTGACTGTGTCTGGGATCATGGTTTAAGGTAATCCTGAGCTGAGAGCCCACTTCTTGGCTTTGTCTCTGCAGCTGGGCTCCCCACTCTGATACCAATCCTCGGCTAGTTTTTCCAGGTAGGAATTATCACCCCATTTAGCACACACATTTTAAGTGACTTACCAAAACTCCACCATTAGATACCCTTTCTAATATTCTGTGCTGTTTTCCACAAACTCCAAGTCACCATTGGTTGTGATCTTGAAGAATGTGTAAGTTCTGTTGTAAGGTTAATAGATTATGCTTTTATTTCAGTTTTAATTTTTCATAAGAGACCATGAAAAATTTCCCTATGTTGTGTCCTTGTGTTTCTCAGAATTTTGTGTTTCATAAAAATTTAATTGATTCAATTGTGTATGTCCAGTGGAAATCTGCATTTCTGAGACTGAAAAAGGGAATGATCTTGATTTGGCTGGTTCACACAAAATTTAAATGTTTTAACATAAAGTATCTATAGCTATCATCTTACCATCTATCTATCTATGCAAAAAATAAACCTAGCTTTAGATTTAGGGCTTTTTTTTTAATGGCATAATTTTGTAATTTCTGAGCAGAATCAAAGCACTTTGGGGAAAAAGAGCCCAATATAGGGTAAGAAAAATAAAGCTTCAACTAATTGTGCTTAGAGCAGTGTGTGGGCAGTTACTGGCTGATTGACAAGAATTATTTCATAAGATTCTTTTTAACTGAAGTGCACTAAATTTGGACAGATGCCACAAGTCTGAACATGGATAATAAACACTCACCTACTCAGTTTCTTTTTTTTTTCTTTTTCTTTTTTTTTTTTTACCTACTCAGTTTCTTGAGATTAATTATATCCTGTTGTGGGGGAAAAAAGGAAAAAAAAAAAAAGGAAGGATTTTTACTCCATGTATTCCTTGGATAGGGGAGAGGGTTTTTTTTTTTTTTGATAACAGGTCTTTCTTTCAATGAAAGTCTATAAATGTTTTGCTTGGAAATAGACCTGTACCTAGAGATATAATAAGTAGTAACTTTTTTAAAAAAAATATTTTTTTATAAACATATAATGTATTATTAGCCTGTGAATTTAGGTCTGTGAATTGCCAGGTTTACACACTTCACAGCACTCACCATAGCACACACCCTCCCCCTACGCTCCTCCAGCTGGCCACCCTCAGTTTGTTTTGTGACATTAAGAGTCTCTTATGGTTTTTCTCCCTACCAATCCCATCTTGTTCCATTTATTCTTTTCCTACTCCCCAAACCCCCCACGTTGCATCTCCACTTCCTCATATCAGGGAGATCATATGATAGTTGTCTTTCTCTGATTGACTTATTTCGCTAAGCATAATACCCTCTAGCTCCATCCACATCATTACAAATAGCAAGACTGTATTTCTTTTGGTGGCTGCATAGTATTCCATTGTATATATATATACCACTTCTTCTTTATCCATTCATCTGTTGATGGACATCTATGTTCTTTCCATAGTTTGGCTATTGTGGAAATTGCTGCTATAAAAATTCGGGTGCACATGCCCCTTCACATCACTACGTTTGTATCTTTAGGGTAAATACCCAGTAGTGCAATTGCTGGGTTGTAAGGTAGCTCTATTTTCAACTTTTTGAGGAACCTCCATGCTGTTCTCCAGAGTGCCTTCACCAGCTTGCATTCCCATCAACAGTGTAGGAGGGTTCCCTTTCTCTGCATCCTCGCCAGCATCTGTTATTTCCTGACTTGTTAATTTTAGCCATTCTGACTGCTGTGAGGTGGTATCTCATTGTGCTTTTGATTTGTACTTCCCTGATTCTGAGTGATATGGAGCATTTTTTCATGTGTCTGTTGGCCATCTAGATGTCTTTTTTGCAGAAATGTCTGTTCATGTCTTCTGCCCATTTCTTGATTAGATTATTTGTTCTTTGGGTGTTGAGTTTGCTAAGTTCTTTATAAATTTTGGACACTAGCCCTTTATCTGATATGTCATTTGCAAATATCTTCTCCCATTCTGTCAGTTGTCTTTTGGTTTTGTTAACTGTTTCCTTTGCTATGAAAAAGCTTTTGATCTTGATGAAATCCCAGTGATTCATTTTTTCCCTTGCTTCCCTTGCCTTTAGCGATGTTTCTGGGAAGAAGTTGCTATGGCCAAAGAGGTTGCTGCCAGTGTTCTCCTCAAGGATTTTGATGGATTCCTTTCTCACATTGAGGTCCTTCATCCATTTTGAGTCTATTTTTGTGTGTGGTATAAGGAAATGGTCCAATTTCATTTTTCTGCATGTGACTGTTCAATGTTCCAAACACCATTTGTTTAAGAGGCTGTCTTTTCTCTATTGGACATTCCTTTCAGCTTTGTCAAATATTAGTTGACCGTAGAGTTGAGGGGCTATTTCTTGGCTCTCTATCCTGTTCCATTGATCTGTGCGTCTGTTTTTGTGCCATTACCATACTGTCTTGATGATGACAGCTTTGTAATAAAGCTTGAAGTCTAGAATTGTGATGCTACCAACTTTGGCTTTCTTTTTCAATATTCCTTTGGCTATTCGAGGTCTTTTCTGGTTCTATATACATTTTAGGATTATTCAATTTCTTTGGAAAAAAACTGAAGGTATTTTGATAGGGATTGCCTTAAATGTGTAGATTGCTTTAGGTAGCAGAGATATTTTCACAATATTTGTCCTTCCAATCCAGGAGCATGGAACATTTTCCATTTTTGTGTGTGTGTGTGTCTTCCTCAATTTCTTTCATGAGTACTTTATAGTTTTCTGAGTATAGATTCTGTGCCTCTTTGGTTAGGTTTATTCCTAGGTATCTTATGGTTTTGGGAGCAATTGTAAATGGGATGGACTCCTTAATTTCTCTTTCTTCTGTCTTGTTGTTGGTGTAGAGAAATGCAACTGATTTCTGTGCATTGATTTTTATATCCTGACACTTTACTGAATTCCTGTACAGGTTCTAGCAGATTTGGAGTGGAGTCTTTTGGGTCTTCCGCATATAGTATCATATCATCTGCAAAGAGTGATAGTTTGATTTCTTCTTTGCCAATTTGGATGCCTTTAATTTCTTTTTGTTGTCTTATTGCTGAGGCTAGGACTTCCAGTACTATGTTGAATAGCAGTGGTGATAATGGACATCCCTGCCATGTTCCTGACCTTAGCGGAAGAGCTTTCAGTTTTTCTCCATTGAGAATGATATTTGCAGTGGGTTTTTCATAGGTGGCTTTGATAATATTGAAGTATGTGCCCTCTATCCCTACACTTTGAAGGGTTTTGATCAGGAAGGGATGCTGTACTTTGTCAAATGCTTTTTTAGCATCTATTGAGAGTATCATATGGTTCTTGTTCTTTCTTTTATTAATGTATTGGATCACATGGATTGATTTGCGGATGTTCAATCAACCTTGCAGCCCTGGAATAAATCCCACTTGGTCATGGTGAGTAATCCTTTTAATGTTATGTTGGATCCTATTGGCTAGTAGTTTGGTGAGAATTTTTGCATCTGTGTTCATCAAGGATATGGTCTGTAATTCTCTTTTTTGATGGGATCCTTGTCTGGTTTTGGGATCAAGGTGATGGGAGTTTTTCTTCCATTTCTATTTTTTGGAACAATTTCAGGAGAATAGGAATTAATTCTCCTTTAAATATTTGGTAAAATTCCACTAGGAAGCTGTCTGGCCCTGGGCTTTTGTTTGGATTTTTGATGACTGTTTCAATCTCCTTACTGGTTATGAGTCTATTCAGGTTTTCTGTTTCTTCCTGGTTCAGTTTTGGTAGTTTATATGTCTCTAGGAATGCCTCCATTTCTTCCAGATTGTCAAATTTGCTGGCATATACTTGCTCATAATATGTTCTTATAATTGTTTGTTTGGTGTTGGTTGTGATCTTTCCTCTTTCATTGATGATTTTATTAATTTCTCTTTTCTTTTTGATAAGTCTGGCCAGGGGTTTATTAATTTTATTAATTCTTTCAAAGAACCAGGTCCTAATTTCATTGATTTGTTCTATTTTTGCTGTTGTTGTTTCTATTTCATTGATTTCTGCTGTGATTTTTATGATTTCTCTTCTCCTGCTGGGTTTAGGCTTTCTTTGCTATTCTTTCTCCAGGTCCTTTAGGTGTAGGGTTAGGTTGTGTACTTGAGACCTTTTTAGTTTCTTGAGAAAGGCTTGTATCACTATATGTTTTCCTCTCAGAACTGCCTCTGCTGTGTCCCACAGATTTCAAAGCATTGTGTTTTCATTATCATTTGTTTCCATGAATTTTTTCAATTCTTCTTTAATTTCCTGGTTGACCCATTCATTCTTCAGAAGGATGCTGTTTAGTCTCCATGTATTTGGGTTCTTTCCAAATTTCCTCTTGTGTTTGAATTCTAGCTTCAGAGTATTGTGCCCTGAAAATATACAGGGAATGATCCCAATCTTTTGATACTGGTTGAGACCTGATTTATGACTCAGAATGTGATCTATTCTGGAGAATGTTCCATGTGCACTAGAGAAGAATGTGTATTCTTTTGCTTTGGGATGGAATGTTCTGAATATATCTGTGATGTCAGTCTGGTCCAGTGTGTCATTTAAGGCCTTTATTTTCTTGTTGATCTATTGCTGGGATGATCTGTTCATTTCAGTGAGGGGAGTTTTAAAGTGCCCTACTATTATTATATTATTGTCAATGTGTTTCTTTGATTTTGTTATTATTTGGTTTATGTAGTTGGCTGCTCCCATGTTAGGGGCATAGATATTTAAAATTATTAGATCTTCTTGTTGGACAGACCATTTGTGTATGATATAATCCCTTATTATAGTCTTTGGCTTAAAATCTAATTGATCTAAGGATTGCCACCCCAGCTTTCTTTTGATGTACATTAGCATGGTAAATTGTTTTCCACCCCCTCACTTTAAATCTGGAGGTGTCTTTGGGTCTAAAATGAGTTTCTTGTAGGCAGCATATTGAGGAGTTTTGATTTTTATGCATTCTGATACCCTATGTCTTTTGATTGGGGCATTTATCCAATTTACATTCAGGGTAACTATTGAGAGATATGAATTTGGTGCCATTGTATTGCCTATAAAGTGACTGTTACTGTATATTGTCTCTGTTCCTTTCTGATCTACTACTTTTTAGGGTCTCTCTTTCCTTAGAGGACCCCTTTCAATATTTCCTGTAGAGCCAGTTTGGTGTTTGCAAATTCTTTCAGTTTTTGTTTGTCCTGGAAACTTTTTATCTCTCCTTCTATTTTCAATGATAGCCTAGCTGGATATAGTATTCTTGGCTGCATGTTTTTTGCATTTAGTACTCTGAATATATCATGCCAGTTCTTTTTGGCCTGCCAGGTCTCTGTGGATAAATGTCTGCTGCCAATCTAATATTTTTACCATTGTATGTTACAGACTTCTTGTCCTGGGCTGCTTTCAGGATTTTCTGTTTGTCTCTAAGACTTGTGAGTTTTACTATTAGATGATGGGGTGTGGACCTATTCTTATCGGTTTTGAGGGGTTTCTCTGCACCTCCTGGATTCTGATACTTGTTCCCTTTGCCATATTAGGGAAATTCTCTCCAATAATTCTCTCCAATATACCTTCTGCTCCCCTCTCTCTTTCTTCTTCTTCTGGAATCCCAATTATTCTAATGTTGTTTCATCTTATGGTATCACTTATCTCTCGAATTCTCCCCTCATGGTCCAGTAGTTGTATCTCTTTTGCTCAGCTTCTTTATTCTCTGTCATTTGTTCTTCTATATCACTAATTCTTTCTTCTGCCTCATTTATCCTAGCAGTAAGAGCCTCCATTTTTTTATTGCATCTCACTAATAGCTTTTTTGATTTCAACTTGGTTAGATTTTAATTCTTTTATTTCTCCAGAAAGGGCTTTTATTTCTCTGGATGGGGTTTCTCTAATATCTTCCATGCCTTTTTCTAGCCTGGCTAGAATCTTAAGAATCGCCATTCTGAAGTCTAGATCTAACATATTACCAATGTCTGTATTGATTACGTCCCTAGCCCTCAGTACTGCCTCTTATTCTTTTTTCTTTTTTTCTGGTGAGTTTTTCCACCTTGTCATTTTGTCTAGATAAGAATATTTGAAGGAGAAGATAAAATACTAAAAGGTTGGCAAAGACCCCAGGAAAATGTGCTTTAACCAAATCAGAAGAGACTCCAAATCATGAGGGGGATGGAAGGGAGTAAAAACAAGTTCAGAAAAAAAAATTAAGAAAACAAAACAAATAAAGAAACAATATTAAAAAAGAAAAAATTATACATATATATATATATATATATATATATATATATATATATATATATATTAGACTGGTGACTAGAACAGGGTCACCCACTTAATTTTGTGGGTATTTTGGTCTCTTAGAAGACACTACCTCCCAAACTTTTAAAGAATGAAAAACGTATATAAGGGTAAACACAATGAAGGGATGGAATATGACTATAAAGATGAAAAAAAATTTTTAATTTCTAAAAAAGGAGTTGATAAGTTAAGTAGGTTGGGAGAATAAAGAAAAAGAAAGTGGGGAGAATTTGCTCAGGCTGGATACTAGAACAAGCCCAGTGCTAAATTTAGGCTGTATTTTGATCTATTAGAAGAAGTTGTACCCCAAATTTTTTAGAAGAAAAAATGGTATGTGTATACAAAAAATAAAGTTAGATACAATGAAGTATAAAATATGACTATAATAATGAAGGTACAAAAAAAAGATTATTATTATTTTTTATGAAAGTTTTTGTTAAGATAAATTTAAAAACGTTAAAAGAGGAAAGGGTAAAAGTTTAAAAAAATTTAGCAGAAGAAAAAAATTTAAAAAATTTCATTATCTTTGCAAGACTAAAGAATCGCGGGGAGAAAGCCATGAATTCCATGCTTTGCTTTCTCCCCCTTTGGAATTCTGCTGTTCTCCTTGGTAAGTGAATTTGTTCTTGGCTGGATTTCTTGTTGATCTTCTGGGGGAGAGGCCTGTTGTAGTGATTCTGGAGTGTCTTTGCCTGAGGCAGAATTGCACCACCCTTATCAGGGGCCAGGCTAAGTAATTGGCTCGGGTTCACTTTCGGGATCTTTTGTACCCCTGAGCGCTTTCCGTAGAGTTCTGGAGGATGGTAATGAAAATAGTGACCTCCAAATCTCTGGCCCGGAGGAGCCAAGAGTTTGGGGCCCCACTCCTTAGTGAGCCCTCAGAGAAAACCCCCCATTGCTCCTGTCTCCCTGGCCTCTGGCTGTGCTCCAAGCTCACCCAGCCTGTGACCAAGTGTCTCTGTCTCTGGCACACAGCTCTGCCTGGGGTCTCTGAACTCCACAGATCCCTGAGCTCTTCCAGGGGGAGTATTTCCGGATCTTGTGGGGACCCCACACACAGAGCAGTGGCCTGTGCCATGGATTATGGTTTAAGGTAACCCCGAGTTGAGACCTCACTCCTTGGCTCTGTCTCTGTAGCCGGCTTTCCTGTTCTAGTACCTGCAAGCTCTGAGATACTCAGACACCCCTGATCCTTATGTGACCCCACGGGAGCTGAGGCCACGCTGGCCTTGCGTGGGCTCACCCCGGTTTAGCCTCTGAAGTGATGTCCCTCATTGGAGGAGACTTTTGAAAGTCCTGATTTTGTGCTCCATTGCTCTGCCGCTTGCCGGGAGTTGGCCCCTCCCCCTGAGGTCTATCTTCCTGTTGCTTTGGATTCACTTCTCCACTGGTCCTACCTTTGAGAAAGTGGTCAATTTTCTGTTTCTAGATTTGTTCCTCTTCTTATCTTTGATATCTTGTTGGATTTGTAGGTGTTCAGAATAGTTTGATAAGCTATCTAGCTGATCTGCTACCTTATGTCATCTTAGCCTGCTACTTCTCTACCATCTTGACTCCTCTGGTATGTAGTATCTTGTTATGAGTAGTGATTTTCCCCCAAATGATATGTTTTGGAAAAAAATTGTGTTTAAACTATAGGTATAATTACCACATAAGGAACCTGAGTATGTCTGGGCATCCCCCCAAATCGGTAAGAGAGCATGCAGGTTGAGAAGCATAGCTATTTCCTAGAGCAGGAGTTCCTTTTGAGAAATTTGGCTAGGAGGTTTGGAACCTGAACATTGTTGACTTAACATATGCTTTTACCTCATGAAGCTTTCCCTGTCACTTGAAGCTTTCCTTACAGAAAGCTTGGGCTCTTATTTGCATGCTCTTCTCTGCCAAATGGCTGGATGGGACGCTAAGATACAACTTTTTTTACTTCAGTGACCTATAGGATGTTTTTAGAATCATCACAGAGGTCATTTGGAAGTATCTGAATACTTTATGGGATCAAAGCCATTACTTTGTTATTTATAGATTTAGCCTGGGAAATGGGACTCAGACTAGCTGTCCTCACTCAGGGAAGAAGTTCACTATATAGATGAGGAGGTTGCTTAGGAGTGTGATGAGTACCTACTAAGTTTCAAATATTACTAGGCACATTTTATATTGAATTTATTTGACAGATATGAGGTAATTTTTTTAAGTTTTTATTTAAATCTTGGGGTTGATTGAGCGTCTGCCTTCAGCTCAGGTCATGATTCCATGCTCCTGCTCAGTGAGGAATCTGCTTCTCCCTCTCCCTCTCTGTTGTCCCTCCCCTATTTTTCTCTCTCTCTCTCTCAATAAATAAATAAATAATCTTAAAAAAATTCCAGTTAGCACTTAACTACAGAGAACAAATTGAGATTTGTTGTGGGGAAGGAAGGTGGGGAGGATGGGTTAAATAAGGGCACTTGTGATGAGTACTGGGTATTGCATATAAGTGATGAGTATAAGTGATGAATCACTAAATTATATTCTTGAAATTAATATTACACTATATGGTAATATGGAATTTATTTTTTCTCTCAAGTTTTTATTTAAATTCCAGTTATTTAACATATAGTGTAATATTAGTTTTAGGGGTAGAATTTGATGATTCAAAACTTCCATAGAACACCCAGTACTCATCACAAGTGTGGTCCTTAATCCCCCCATCTCCTATTTAACACATCTCCCCATTCACCTTCCCCTGGTCACCATCAGTTTGTTCTCTATAGCTAGGAGTCTGTTTCTTGGTTTGCCCTTTTCTCTTTTTTATTTTCTCTTCACACATTTATTTTGTTTCTTAAATTCCATATACAAGTGAAATCATATGGTGTTTGTTTTTCTTATTTTACTTGTTTACTTACTCTTATTTACTTAGTGTAATACTCTTTAGCTCCATTGACATCATTGCAAATAGCAAGATTTCATTCTTTTTTATGGCTGAGTAATATTCCATTATATATCTATCTATATAGATCTATCTATCTATCTATCTATCTATATCTATATATATCTCCTACATCATCTTTATTTGTTCATCAGTCAAAGGACCTTTGGGCAGTTTCCATAATTTGGCTATTGTTGATAATGCTGCTATAAACATCAGGGTGCATGTATCCCTCTGAATTAGTATTTTTGTATTCTTTGGGTAAATACCTAGTAGTGAAATTGCTGGATCATAGAGTAGTTCTATTTTTAACTTCTTGAGGAAACACCATACTGTTTTCCATAGTGCCTGCCCCAGTTTGTATGCCCACCGACAGTGCAAGAGAGTTCTCCTTTTTCCACATTGTCATCAACACCTGTTGTTTCTCATGTTGTTGATGTTAGGTATTCTGAGAGATGTGAGGTGATACTTGGTTGTAGTTTTGATTTGCATTTCCCTAATGATGGGTGATGTTGAGCACCTTTTCCTGTGTCTGTTAGTCATCTGTATATCTTCTCCTAAAAAATGTCTATTCATGTTTTCTGCCCATTTTTTAATTAGATTATTCATTTTGGAGGTATTGAGTTTTATAAGTTCTTTATATATTTTGGATACTAATCCTATATCAGGTATATCATTTGTATCTATCTTCTTCCATTCTATATGTTGCCTTTTAGTTTTGTTGATTCTTTCCTTTGCTCTGTAACTTTCTGTTTTGATGAAGTCCCAATAGTTCATTTTTGCCTTTGTTTCCATTGCCTCAGGAGACAGATCTAGAAAGAAGTTGCTATGGCTCATGTCAAAGAGGTTACTGCCTGTATTGTCCTGGAGGATTTTGCTAGCTCCATGTCTCACATTTAGGTCTTTAATCCACTTTGAATTTATTTTTGTGTATAGTATAAGTGTCCCAGTTTCATTCTTTTGCATGTTGCTGTGCAGTTTCCCAACACCATTTGTTGAAGAGACTGTTTTTTTTTTTTTTTTTTTTCATTGGCTATTCTTTCCTGCTTTATCCAAGATGAATTGACCTGTAGTTGAGAGTTTGTTTCTGGGCCTTCTGTTCTGTTCCATTGATCTGTATGTTGATTTTTGTGCCAGTACCATACTATAGTTTTGATCACTAGAGTTTTATAATGTAACTTGCAGTTGGGAATTGTGATGCCTCCAGCTTTGGTTTTCTTTTTCAAGATTTCTTCAGTTATTCAGGGTCTCTTGTGGTTCCATACAAATTTTAGGATTCTTTCTTCTAGCTCTGTGAAAAGTGCTGTTGGTATTTTGATAGGAATTGCATTAAATGTGTAGATTGCTTTGGGTAGTATAGACATTTTAATAATGTTTGTTATTCCAATCCATGAGCATGAAGTGTCTTTCCATTTCTTTGTGTTGTCTTCAATATCTTTCATCAGTGTTTTATAGTTTTCAGAGTATAGGTCTTTCACTGATATGGGATAAGAATTATGATCTACATGAGTATGTGCAGCTCTAACTCCCTCTCTGAGCTCTGTATCCATATATTCAATTACTAAATGGCAATTTCTATTTGGATATCTCACAGGCGCTCTGAACTCGAGATGCCCAGAACTGACCCCACACACTCCAGCCTCATCATGCATAATACAATCTAACTTGGAGTCCTGCCAAATGTAACTTAAATATTTCTCAAGTATCTTGACTTCTTTCCATTCCCATCTTCACCACTCTATTGCAAATGACTTTTACTCTCAACTGAACAAATGCAATGGTTTTTTAGCTGGTTTCCCTCATTTATCCCCACCCTTCTCCCTTTTAATCAATTTTTTCCCCCACTGTAATCAGAGCTATCTTTTCAAAAAATGTCAAAGCTCTCAAGATGTCTTATACCTTAAATCACTTCAGTAGCTCTTGTCCTTAGGTTAGAAACTAAAACACTTACCAGATATTCTATGGTCCTTGCCTATTTCAGAAAGCCTTCTCTCCTTTCATTCTCTCCCTTTCTGCATTTCCATCCTTCTGGCCCTCTTCCCTAATATACATAGTTAATTACTCTCGATTGGTTGAAATTTATTTCGGTTATCACTTTCTGCTGGAGCTTTCCCTGACTCTAGATTAGAGAGGTCAGGATTCCTTGATAAATGTTTTTCATTCAGAGTTGTCACAATGGTAATTAAACATTAATTAGCTGTCTAATATTTGTTTCCCTAACAACAGATTAAGCTTCAGGAGGGCATGGTACAGATACATAATATATTTTCAAAGCTTTGCATAGTACTGTCCCCAAGTATTTGCTAGGTGAATATTTATTGAATGAATGAGTAAATGAATGAGCAGATATTTTTCCAGATGAAGAAATTTAGGCTCAGATGGATAAGTGACAGAGAGGGAATGTGAGTTCAGGTCAAATTCACTCTAAAATCTGTTCTCTTTCCATTTAAAATTATACAATTCACAATAATGTTCTTTTACCAACACGATTTTCAAAATTAATTTTTAGCAGTATTATAAAATTTGTATCAGTGTCCTGATGACAAAACATCAGAGAAGAATATCACAATAGATTTTTTTCTATTGTAAATAGTTTTCCCCAATAACAAGTTATTTTGTTGCTACTTGATTGACAGTGCCGTGTTTTTTTTTTAAATTTTTTATTTTTTATAAACATATATTTTTATCCCCAGGAGTACAGGTATGTGAATCACCAGGTTTACACACTTCACAGCACTCACCAAAGCACATACCCTCCCCAATGTCCATAATACCACCCCCTTCTCCCAA